>NC_044908.1:26428077-26728077 GCF_001633185.2 Quercus lobata | reverse complement strand
AAAACCCAGTTTATTTCAAACAAACAATAACAAATTCAACCAACCTAGCTAATTGAATAAAAAAAAAAAAAAACCCAAAAAACCCAACCAATTCACTCACAACAACAACCATAACAAACTCAACCTACCCATCAAATATCTAAACTCAAATTAACTGTCATTGACCCATAACTCCAACAGATTCACCACAGAGAGAGAGAGAGAGAGAGAGAGAGAGAGAGAGAGATTTGTATTGGTTTTTTGTATGGGCTTAATTTTTTCGGTTTTTGTGTATTTGATTCTGTGTTTGTTTTCTAAGGGAAAAAAAAATGAAAAATGCCAATTTTTTCTTCTTCTTAATTCTAGGTTTGTGTTCTTGTGTTTGATTATTTGGGTATGTATTTTTATGTGTTTTTGTTCAAGATGAACCTATATATGAATTAATCTATTTTTGGTTTTTAATTTCATTTTTTTTTCTTTTGTTAAAATTGATAAATTAATTTTTTTAAATCATATGTTGATGTTACATTATTATTATTATGGCCACATAGGCACTCCATGTGCCGATTGTGTATTCCATGTGCCATGTAGGCACTTTCCGTTAGTAAGATGGTGGCAGAGATTAAATTGAAATTGAAATTCAAATTTTAGGGACCAAAATGGAGCTCAATAAATGTGGGGACCAAAGTGGAAACTAGCTAGCCCAAAATGTAGGGACGAAAAAATATTTTTCCCAATATTTTAATCTAATTATATTCACAAGTCACTTATAACAAAATAATATTTGTTCTCAGTGGTTGAGTCAGGATTTTAGTCTAAGGGTAGTAAAATTAAAAGTAAAAATTATCTAAATATATTAATTGAAAAAATTAACAAAATTTTCTCAAAAAAAAAAATTAACAAAATAAATAAACAAATGTAAACCAATATAACTACAAATATATGTTTCATATCATTAAAATAAACAAACAAATATAACCAATTAATAGTTAGTAATAATCAAAGGAAGAGATTAATCTAAATACATAAATTTTAGACATCTAATATGATTCCTTAAAGTATATTGAGAAAATAAATTCATCTAAAATTAATCAGAGTACAACAAGAGTAATGCTACTACTACAAACTATTTAACAGTATTTTTACAAACTATTGATGTGACAAATTCTTACTAGTTTTAATCTGGACTTACCACTAACATCACATTTGCATTTACAGATAATTATTTGGAAAATGCTAAACCCACATTGGCAGTTTGTAAAATAGTTTGTATTTATAGTATTACTTTTACAACAAATACTTGTAAAGTTGTATACATGTCTCACTACCTTGATTGTTTCTAAAAATATGTAAAATTCAACATTTTTTTCTTTGTTCCTCCAAATATTTATAAATTTGGGTTTATATTAAAAAAAATCCAAAGTTTGAAATTGTGAAAAAATCTAGAGATGGAGAAAAAGAAAATATAATGGATTGGATGCTCAGTTTTGGTACCATATGAGGAGATTGAGTAGTTTTTTTTTTTTTTTTTTTTTTTTTTTTTTTTTTTAATTTTAAGTTACACACACACACACACATATATATATATGGAAGCCTCTAATTGAATTTCATAATAAAAGAAAGATTAATAAATTTTTTGGAATTGTTCACCGCAATTTCACCATTAGCTTCATCCTATCTAATACATTTCGAAGTTTATGCCTTTATGAGATAAGTTGGGATATGGGATAAGTAGAAAAAAGGTAAAAGAAAAAAAGAAACATGAATAGTGAAATGAGTAAAAAATGTAGGACAAGACTAGTCTCATTGCATGCGTGGAGGATTTTTTATTGTTTATTTTTTTTAGTGGTCCTATTTTGTAGCCAAAAAAAATATATAAAAAAAAAAAAATTAGTTTTTTAATTTTTATATATATAATTTTTATTTTGAGAATCTAATTTATAAGTAGATAAAGAAATTTAAAAATCAACAGGAGAGTGGCCCTATTTTTTAGGCAATGTCTTAGTAGGAGTTAGAGTTGTATTTTTACCAGATTGTTCTTTAGTTTTGTCTCTACTTAAACATAGGGATATAGAGGCATTTTTTAACTAAAAAAAATGAGGATTTCAAACAGGGAAAGCCTTTTAAATAGTAGTATAAATAAAAACTAAGAAAAAAATAATATGGTGGTTTGGTTTGTCGAGGAGGCTCATTTCCTTTGTTTTTAGTTATTTGTTCGTTCAACGTGGGAGTGAAAGTGCTTTTATTTATTTATTATTATTATTATTTTTAATAATAACATCAGTGGAGTCAAATTTCTTAAGAATGGATGATAATACTAGTAACTATAGGCTATTTTTAGGAATCAAGGGGGGCAATTACCCCTCTTGTCCCCTTGCTTTGCCACTACTTGTTCTTCTCACAATTTTTAAAACTTGCATCATGTAAGAATACTTAAAGACAATATTCCTACAAATTAAGCCATAGGCTCTAAAAAATGTTTACCAAATGATGATGTATAAAGTCTTTAACCACCACCCTTGTTTTGAGAATAGTGCCAGATAAAAAGTCTCCCAGTTCCTGACATTGTTTGGTTGAAGGATGGAAAAGTGGGGAGATAAAAAATGGTTAGTGGATAGAAAAGTGGAGAATTAAAGATGTTTGCTTTTTTTTTTTATTTTTTTATTTTATGTGTGTTTTTTTAGGGGAATGGAAAAATGAAAAATTCTTTCATTTGGTTGAAAAGAAAAATGAGAGGATAGAAAATATAGTTTGTAGAAATTTACTAATAGACTCCTATTACATTAAAAAAAAAGTAATAGTTAAAAAAATTGCTTTCAATTAAAAGAAAAAAAAAACATAAATGTTATAGCTGAAAAAAAGGAAAAAAAGAAAATAAAGGGAAACTAACATGTGAGAGAAGATGTGTCACGCCCCAAACCAGATACCCGGATTTGTGACCATGACTAGCATGCTAATATCAAGCTTAAACCTGATATTAACAAGAACCAACTTAACTTTTACAAAACTTTTTAGAAGCTTCCATTTTTCTTTTCATTCTTGTTTCTTTACTTCTTGATATAATTTTTCACTTGATAGTCAGAGCATCTACATTGTACTCAAAATATAACATAATCCACTAGTCATTTAATTTCCACACTTTCACATAATACATCTCTTAATACTTTAAGGTACACAACTTTCTTTAGATCCTAAAATATACAATACTACAAAGCTAAACATCAAATTAAAACTAGCTCCTTCCAACTCGACTAAGGCTCCCTCTGCTCCAAAATAAAACCTGCTAACTGAAAGAGTGGAAGGGGTGAGCTACACAGCTCAGTAAAGGTAAGATATATGAGAATTCAATAAGGATGCATGTAAATCAAATCATTTCATTCAATGAATATTTGAATAGGAGAACATCTTTTTATGCATAGTATTTTATACTATTCATAATAATAGCTTATACGCTCTTCATAGAAAATAATTGTGCTCCTTTTTCTTATTAGGTTAATATTACCAAAACCTTTCGGATTAAACTTCTTTCATTTCCTACAAAGTTGCCCTATATATATATATATATATATATATATTCTTATTACAAAATAATTATTTTAACTTAAATCAGATAATCGGCAACTTTGTATTAAACTAGAAACATCTTGACTAATAAGAAAACTTTTCTTTATAAATTTCTTCTCATAAAATACTATATCTTTCATGGTCATAAAACTTAACGTTTCATAAAAACAGATATTTGATAACTTTTAAACATAAACTTATACTTCATCAAAAACTTTATCTTTATAACACAACAGAACTTCGGAAACTCTTATCTTTAAAGAACAGCTTTTCTTTTCATCATAAACTTCTTTTCATGAGAGCTTTTAATTTTGCATAATGCATTTAAACAAAATCATTCTCTCATGATTAATAACATAATATAGCTGTTCATAAATAACTTGTTGGTTAGCCCATATCTAATAAGTCTGTACTTATTTGGGAGGCTTCTAGCACCACAGTGCTAGGCATCCAGCATTCCCCACAATGCCAGGTATTCCCGGGATTACATCATAATACATATCTTCCAACCATGGGGGTAGGTTGGCTTCCCCCCACAAGTTGGCCGTAACCAACAAGGGGTGGGTACAGTAGAGCCAGTCCCACTTAATGGCCAATCATATACCATTTTCCATGGAAAGTCAGTAATTAACCCCTACTGACAGAGTTCAGATCACCAGAGGACATAACCCGAAAACCTTTTGAAAGTTCAAAAACGTGTACAAACACCTTTGAACGTTTAGATCCCCAAATTACACTTTAACCAATTCAAGAAATATGTCAAACAACTAGTGTGCGGAAACTCAACATATGCTATAATATGGAATTGGTAAAAACTATCTAAGCCAAAACAAAATATAATCCACAGCAAATAATAAAAAGGCAAAGATAGAGAGAAAGGAAGATGCAAACACAAAGACAACACGCGATGTGTTATCGAAGAGGAAACCGAAGCCCTCGGCGTAAAACCTCTCTACCGCCCTCCAAGCGGTAAACAATCCACTAGAAAATACAGTTGGGATACATGGACAGCAATAGACCCTCCAAGCCTAATCTACCCAGTGCACCTAAGCCCTCCAAGCTTCTTGCTCCAACGAGATTGCGCCGAACCTTTTTCTTTTCTAACTTCCCGGATTCCGCTACTAGACCGTAGTATCAACCAATGAAGATTGGTTCCTTCCTAACTGCTTCCCAGAAATCCAAACAGCTGTCTCACAGTGATGATGATGGTGAGAACTAGGTTTGGTATAATGCCTCTCAAGGATTTGACAATGGAGAGGAAGAGAGTTGAGGAATTTGAAGAGACTCTAAGGTATAGATTGTGGGTGAATCAATCTTGTTTTTCTTTAGGGTTTCTCTCTCAAAATTCTCTCTGGAAGCTCTCTCACAATCGTGGGTAAAAGGGGTATTTATACTGGAGTGGGAGAGGAATGTGAAACGTCAGGTTTAACAAAATAGGGGTGGCTCACGGCTTGACCTCGTGGCTTGACTAAGTCGCGAGATCCAGTCGCGAGATAACCGTATGGCCAGTTGTCCTGTTTTGTCCTGTAGTGCTCCAGCTTGCATGACTGTTCACCTTCCAGCATGCTTGGCACGTGTGCTGCGTCTGGCGGCTTGCAGCCGCGAGTCACCTGCAAGTCCCAGCCGCGAGTCTCTGTTTTCTTGCACACTCTTGAGCAATCTTCACTCTCTCTCACTCACTACCCTTACATCAAACCCACCTAAATACAGGGTTACTAAATGCTGAATTACAAGCAAATTTGGCACGGAATAAAGCCAATTAGATGGTTGAATAAATTCAACCTTACAATCTCCCCCTTTGGCTATTCCGTGACAAAACCCTAAAACAGACTCTAGACTTAACATGTGAGTTGGGAACAGTTGAACAAAACTCACTCACACCTAACTCTAGAAGCTGTGAAGCACTTGAATCATATGAACAAAATACTCCTGAAACACAACAATACACCATGATTATTGTAAAGCAGAAAATCGTAAAATGCATATGAAACAGGCAATATGTGATCAAGCAAAAAATGGAGTTAAGAAACAAACCATGGCTTGATCAACCAAGTGAACACCACAAGGTAGTGATCACAGTGCTCATTCACACTTGGAATGAACACAAAGACATACAAGTTAACAAGCACAAGGCAAGACACTTGTATGTTCAACACTCAACCAATGCATAATACACAAGGTATATGCATCTAGGAACAATCCTACAAGGGCACAAGAGTGACAGTACATAAATCAAAATGCAAGACATTTATCATTAAAGTACTGATTTCAACATAGCATAAAGGCTGCAATAAGTAAGGTACATACTAAAAAGCCTACAAACTATGCATAAAACATTAACCCTAAAAGCTTACAAAAGCACATGGGTACAAACAAAACATCCTAAATAACATCATCAAAATATATTAAAGATTAAACCAAGAGTATAGGTTAGGAGTTAAAAACAACTATACACCAAAAACATAGTGTATTAAACCCATATAAACATTAAATAGCCAAAACATAAGCATATATAAACAAAATTTAAACAAAGTTTCTGATCTTGACAACTTTGACAACTCCCCCTCAACACATTACTCCCCCTTAAGAGCTGCTTTTCTGCTTCTCAATCATCAATGTCATTATCAACTAGATAGAAAACATCTCCCCCTTTTTGACCGGAATGGCCAAAGGGTCACTGATCAGGCTGGGTGGTGAAGCTGTCAAGTTTTGCAGACAAAACATCAATCTGGTCCTGCATGGCTCTCATCCTCTCAGAGTGCTCAGTTTGGACTTCTCTGATCCCATCAAGTCGTTCCAGAATGATTTGAAAAGCATCTGGAGGTGTATCTGAGGAAGTTGATGCTTTAGACCTTTTGCCACTCCTCCTGGGTGTTGAGGTTGATGCATGCCCTGCTGCCTCTGCTTCAGTCTCCATTGGGACACCCTCTCCTTCATCACCTTCATCTTCTTCTCCTGGAAGCCTAACACTTATCCTTTTGCAGGTAAGCTTGTTAATTGCAGAGGGTGTGGACATGAGACTGATGTCTTGAGGGATTGGAACACCCTTCCTTCTAAAAATCCTCATTAGCAAACTGGGAAAGATCAATTTTGGCCTAGAGGTTGTTCTTGTCTCATCCACAATGGTGTCATATATGTGGGAACTTATGTTTATGAAATTCTTTTCTTTGAGATCCATCAGAAAAATTGCTCTGGCACAGTTGATTGTAGTCAACTTCTTAATGGGATAGAGGTTAAACATCATGATTATTGTTAGACACCTCATGTCCATTGGAAAGGCAGTGGTATTCAAACATTTTCCTTCTTTCTGCCCACCTATCCTTTGTTGAACTGTTTCAATAGAAACACTCCTATCCTTGTAATTGATAAATTCCTCATCTTCTAATCCTTCAAGCCCTAGTACATCATCTATGACATGTGCATCCAAGATGAATTCTTTACCTCTAACCCAGCAACTTAACTCATTCTCCTTTATCACAGCATTTGATTAAAATTCCCTAATCAGGGGTTCACACACTACAGGGAAATCACTCAGAAGCTTTTCCCATCCTCTTCCTTCAAAACAGCTGGGGATAAAGGTTTGTCTTAAGTCCTCCAAATCTACAAATCTTTCTTGAATAATTCCTGCATTCAAGAAGTTATCCTTGTATCTCTCAAAGTGATGAACTGACCTAAACAGTTTAGAATCCATTTTCAATCTTTTGTCAGCCTTCTTTGCAGGAGTTTTCTTCTTCGGAGGTGAGGGAGCCATCTGTGAACAATCAGAAGAGGCCACAACAGCATAGAACAATATATGTGCAGAACTAGTCAGTACCATGTAATTAACAAAGAGATTTCATCCATACAAATGAACTTTGAACACTTAAACAATAAGCTACTTAGATCAAACACATGGATAAACAAGCCTAAGATAGGAAACACATATAAAATCATCAGATATAGAAACTATCCTAAAGGCAGATATATGACAATGAGACAGATAATGGAAAATGATATGGCTCAAAAACAGCATTGTGAAGCTAACATATGCTCCCAATAGATTTGCACAATAGAGCATGCACATTCAGCACAGTAAAATACACAACCTCAAACGGAACATTTTGAAACAGCTCAACAGCTCAAGTTCAGATAAAATAAAAGAAACACTAAGATCAAATCAAACTCTAGCAATAGCATCCGCAAGCTAAGCATAAACAAAGAGCAATATCCGAAGCACAAACCCATTTCTAAATCATAAACATATGCGAAAAATCAAGGGGAAAAACACAAAAACAAGTAGAAAAGAGTTCAAAACTGAAAACCCATACCTGTGACTTGAAGAATTTGAGCAGAAAATATGCAACAATGGAGATTGGAAATGGGAGCACGGAGTGTTTGGGAGGGAGATAGTTTAGAGAGAAGATGAACAGTCACAAATGTTCGAGGGAAAACTGAAAAATATTTAAAAACTGCTCCTATTTCTGCCAAACACGCGTTTTTCGCGACTTGATTAAGTCGCCACACAGTCGCCAGTCCAAGCCGCCAAAACACTCAAGGATAAAAATTCGAAAAATTTTTCTAAGTGTTTTTCGCGACTGGAATGTCTACCCGTGAGTGAGTCGCGAGCTTAGCCGCGAAAATCTCTGAGTAACTCTCGCGACTGGACGTTCCATTCGTGAACAAGTCGCCAAAAATGACCCGCGAAGACGCGACTGAGGCTTGCAACTTGACATACCCGCGACTGAGCCGCCAAAACAGGGCAAAACTGGATTTTTGAAATTTTCAGATTTTTCAAACAAAATACTTTCCAAAAACACCTAAAACACTCAAAAAAAATTTTGTGCTTGAATTAACAAAGATTGAGCATGTAAAAACACATTTCATCAAGTACAATCACACAAATGAATATGGCATTTATTAAACATAAACTTGTGTGTTGTGTGTGGATATCAACAATGAGATAGTCCTTAGTCTAATGTGAAGGTTTAATGATCAATTCAACCAAGACATACACAATTAGCACTAGATCAAGTGACCCATTTCAATTATAGAAATATGTATATATGACCTCCCACACAACTTGATAACATAACTTGGAGCTTAACATTTGACTCCACTTTCAATCATAACATTTGATCTTTTTGATCTGTTGAGGCAATCATCTCTCATTGTGAGAGTGATATATGACATTTCACTATAGAGAACAAGCCTTTGGCTTTTTGAATAAACATTCACTTTAATATAAGGTCGCTTACCCTTTTTCCTAGTCAAATACTAGAATGTGCGACAAGCTTTTGCAGCTCAATATCTCTTTTCATTTGGAGATTTACAATTTGTGAGCTCTTTTTAGCAAAAACAAAAATAAATAGTGGGAAGATATATAGACACAAGTCTATGCATGTCTCAAGATCAACATAACCATTTACAACAATCACATAGATTTCAAGATTTTTCCCACAGAGATATGAATGCATGAAAACAAGCAATGCTCGAAAATGCACAAAGCCATTAGCACAAAGGTACAAGACAAAACAAGCTTTGAGACAAAAGCTCAACAAAGTCAATCAAGCTTTTTGATTTTCTAATTTTTATGTGATTTTTGGATTTTTGACACAAGAAACAAAAAGATTGATAAGACAAAATTAAAAATATGCACAAGTAGACAGGCAAACAACCAACAGCAAAAACAGCAAGCAAAACAAACAAACATTGTCACAAAGCATAGGAAGTATTAATGCATGGACATGTTGTAATGCTTATGCATGAGTACCCTTTTTCACCCACACGTCACTTGCGTTTGGGGTGATTTCCTTATAGGATTGGGTACGGGAGTTAGGGCTTTCAAACCTTCATGAGAAGCTTTCCAAGCAGTTGGTGAATGCACCAATCATCTTCATCACGTTCATCATTCCGGGATCACCATTCTAATCTCTAGACTGATCACCTGCCCAAATTCTTCTATCATTTCTAGGTCCTCCTGACCTTTGAGGAGTTGCACTATTATTTGCTCTCAGCTTTTGGCAATTTGGTCGAGTATGCCCTTGAAGTCCACAATAATGACATACATGAGTTGCTCTAGGACCTCTTTGTGGTCGTGGGCGTGACTTGGCACGAGATTCAGACCTGCCCATAGATTGATTACGGGGATTCAACATCCGTTGGTTCACCACATTCTTCTTCTCCTCCACCTTGAGCTTCTCACCAGTAAGGTCAGCTACAACTGGATCTTTGGCCTTTACAAACTTCACTTCTTTAGTGACATTTCCAGATGAACTACTTCTTCCGGTATATCCCAATCCGGATTTGTCTGAAAAGCTCTTTTGAGATGAGATAACATCTGAAGAGACTCTAAGGTATAGATTGTGGGTGAATCAATCTTGTTTTTCTTTAGGGTTTCTCTCTCAAAATTCTCTCTGGAAGCTCTCTCACAATCGTGGGTAAAAGGGGTATTTATACTGGAGTGAGAGAGGAATGTGAAACGTCAGGTTTAACAAAACAGGGGTGGCTCGCGGCTTGACCTCGCGGCTTGACTAAGTCGCGAGATCCAGTCGCGAGATAACCGTATGGCCAGTTGTCCTGTTTTGTCCTGTAGTGCTCCAGCTTGCATGACTGTTCACCTTCCAGCATGCTTGGCACGTGTGCTGCGTCTGGCGGATTGCAGCCGCGAGTTACCCGCGAGTCCCAGCCGCGAGTCTCTGTTTTCTTGCACACTCTTGAGCAATTTTCACTCTCTCTCACTCACTACCCTTACATCAAATCCACCTAAATATAGGGTTACTAAATACTGAATTACAAGCAAATTTGGCACGGAATAAAGCCAATTAGATGGTTGAATAAATTCAACCTTACACCTTTCATACTTATACATCATATTGAAATTTCTTATTCTGCATAATATTTCATAATAATAGTACTTCCATTCTTTTCTTTAAATATCATGTTCGTGGAATCCGTAATAGTATCAATATGCTTAAGTCATATATATAAGATTTCGAAAGCTCACAAACATATCTTTGTCAGAATAATGATTATATACCATATCTCTAATCAAAAAACATTTTAATACATAATATACTTTAAAATAACCTCATGATTTACCAAATCCCACCTCAAAGAGGTTCCCACAAATACAAAATACATTCATCAGACAACTTGATGTACTAAATCATAGAGAAACCAATTCATAAAATTTATATATGATTCTAACATACCTAAGGATGAGCATATTAAATTATAGCTCAAAACGTTCAACCTAACTTGAGAATTAAATCCACAAAATCAGGTGTAGCATATGTTGTTCACTGCTCATTTCAGCAGCATAGGCTCCATTTGTAAAATACAAACGGGCTGTTCAAACACATCCAATTGTCATGAAATTTTATAGTACTACTCCCATGTATGTCCAGTATATACCATAAAAATTTTGGAGTCAAAGCATAAACTCATGATTTACCAAAAATCACACAAGACAGTATACTCAATTCTGTCCTGACAGAATTTCTTGCAACTTACAAATTAAACCATTATTTTCATGTTCATCCAAATGCTGTGAGACCACTTCCAAAACAACCATGTGTGTCTTAGAATTCATAAAAACTACTCTTAGCATCTTAATTCACAAAATATGATTTAATACATATTTTTCTTGTTGTAAACATCAAATCTGTCACAAAGACAGCTTCAGTACACATTCTTACAAAATCATCAACAAATAGCAATATATCTTAATTTCATTTCGGTATTTTTATACCTATAGTATACATATTAAAATATTTTAATAAGCATTCAATTGATCACAATATCATCAAACTTTTAAATCACTAAAACAGAATCATAGTTCAGCCTCTAAAATCAGGATAGAGGATAAAGAAGTAGAAATGAACAAATGAAGTTTTGATTACTTACCCCCAATAATTTGAAGCTGAAATTTTAGTGTTAACCCTTTAATTTCTTCTTTAGAGAGGGATTTTTTTTTTTTTTGGTGAGAGAGGGAGGGCTGCCATGTAAGAAGGGGAGAAGAAAGAAACAAAGAACAAGGAAAAGAGTAGGGAAAGAGGGCTGGACTTTCTGTCTGGTGCAGCCAGGAAAATGAGTTATGGGGAAGACTTTTGGGGCAGAAAAAAGGGGATAAAAGATGGGGACTTTGAGTGGAATACGCATAGAGCTTAGGAAAAATCTCACCACTCACTTTTCCAATTTTCTTGCATTCACACTCACACCTTTCTACAAAAATAATTTCTTGCATTCACACTCACACTTTTCTATAAAAATAATATCACTTTGCATACATATATATATATATCCTTACCTTTATAAGGTTATATGCATCACATTAAAAGAGGATATATGTTCTAATTACTTTGAGAGAGTATGAAGAAGAAATAAGATGGAGTCTTGTCTTTCTTTCAAAGTGTGGACCCATGGGTTTGACAAAAGGGACTTAAGAGAGTTCCTAGCACTTTCCTTAAGAGAAAAGAGTGTAAAGTTAGAGGTGAGAATTCTGATTTTGCATGGACCGGTGGAAATGGAAAGGCTTCTTGGATGTTTGTCTTGACAAAAGTCAAGGAAGAAGTGAGGTGGAGCTTAGTGATTGCATGGCCAACCAAGTCTTGGTCTTTGGGTTGTCAACATGCATGAAACTTTGGCATTATGAGTTGAATTCCCATTGGTTGCATGTGGGTGAAATTCCTAATATACTATCTCATGCATCATGCTTAATTAAAATACCAACTATGTATGTAATAACTTAACCCACTTAATATAGTTTTGTACATGCTAAATATATATTTATAATACAAATAGTCAATTCGATTATTTATAATCTTTACAATTTTTATTCAATGACATTATAAAATAATATGTTTATTAAATACTCTTATATTAATTTTTGTAAGTAAGTGGCTTAAAATATTAATAATACTTAACCACTTAAACACATAGTTTAATTATAAAGTTGGGTCAGGGTGTTACAAGATGGGGGTATATGGGTAATTTTCTATCAAGCCCCCCTTTATAGCCCATCTTTTCCCCTACATTGGGGAGACTCCAAAATCACCCCAAATGGTGGGTCAGGAAGAAAACTCGAGCCCACCATTTTCTCCTCCCATTTCCCCATTTCAACCAAACACCCTTCACTAGCTCTCATTTTCTCCCTATTTTCATTCCCCACATTGATAGGCTAAGAATGTATTGACCTTTTGTGATAAATTAACCAATTACTTAGCCAAGTTAATTAATTAATTCAATTAACATGCAACACGTGTGGTAGTACAAACAAATCACTAACTAAATTAATATGCAACAGAAAATAAAGTTGATATGGTGATTTGTTTACAAATGGGGAAAACCACCAAGGCAAAACCCCACTTGGTGAATTTAAGGTCACCACTCCCGAGAATCCAATATTATCAAAACAAGCGATTACAAGTAAAGGAATCCTAGTACTTTATACCAACCTACAGTTGAACCCTTGCCCCAATACCCAATTGGACTTATTCTGTAATGATAATCTCTCATTTTCAATGCACGGCTCCCAGTGCGCTACTAATCAATCGATGTACGGATCCAAGTACATGACTAACCACCAACTTGAGAAGGATGTTGGCTGCAAATTTCTTCTGTTCATCAACACGATGAAGATCATAAAGCTCCTTGGTTACAAAACCCTATGGCATACAAACACAGCAGCTTCTTCAAGAGAAAGATGAACTAGGGCATATGTCTCTAGTCACAATATGCTTGTGAAAAACTTTTGCACTAAGTTGCATCAGCTGTGACGGCTCTTAAAATAATCCTTAAATATGTTTAGGGTTGTGAGAAAAAAAAGCCTAAACAAATATACACAGATTGGTATGAAATTAGATTTGAAAATTTGATTTTCCTAAATCTCGATAGATAGGTTATCTATTGAGCAACTGTCGAACATTGGGCTAAACAAGCCTTTTAAACCTCCATAGATGCTATCTATTGAGCTAGTTGTCAAGCTTTAAAATCCACCACTTTTCACTTATTTCTTGGACAGATTTGTATGGTTTTAACACTTGTGCTTGAACTCTTACTCCTTGAAGTATTAAACACATTCTAGATCTACCCAATTACAATTAAAGTGTGTTTTGTCAAAGGATTTGCCAATTCTAAATGACATATGTTTCTAACATGATTCACATATGTCCTAACAATCTTCCCCTTTGGCAATCCATGATAAAACCACAACAAAAAAATGAATATATGAGAGAAGTCATAAATCACTCAACTCATGCTCACTTGTTGAATACAATAAAATCTAATCCTAACGCAAACTCTTGAAAATTTGTAAGAAGAGAGTTCATGGCAAGAAAGACTTTGATAACTTGTATTTCTAAAACACTTTAAACAAAATTCATGATGACATCTTAGTGTGAAACAGAAATATAAAAGGTTGCATACAATTTATAAGAAACATGTGCATAAAGAGAGAAAAGAAATAACACATGAAGACATAGGTGAAAGAATGTAATAACAACCTTAATATATATAACAAAATGAATACAAGGTTTGCTATCACAAAGTAAGAACAATGTATCTAAAAAGTAAAGAAAAGAAAAGATACAAAAAATCCTTACTACATCTCGTATAAACAAAAACACTCCCCCTGACAAAAATATCTCCTATACTAAGTTTCCCTCTAATAACATGACTACTTTCATACCCAAAGCTACTCCCTTTTTTTGTCACAAATGACAAAGGGCAAGTAACTCAAGCAGTCATCTCGTCGTCACTGGAAGAGCTAACATCCTCATCCTCATCCTCATCATCATCATCATTGTCATCGTCCTCGTCCTCAGATGCCTCTGGAGAAGGAGAGGGAGACTTCACAAAGCCATCAAGACAAACCTATCATCGTGCAGTACAACCGACATGGGTGTTCACCTAACACAACTCATCACTGAGTGTGTCAAGGCAAGCATCCATGCGCCGAAGCTGCGCCATAACCATCTTAAGGGTTACACCACCCATAGAAGAAGGAGCGGATGTGGATGGAGCAAAAGATGCTGGAGGAGTTGCTGTCTCGGTTCGTGGCCACTTTGGTCGAAGCTGGGCCTCTCTCCGTCAAATGGTCGTTGCGTCTATGGCACACATGACGGAAAAATGTGTAGACTCAAGATAGGAGATAGATGCATGGCAGAGAATTCGCGTGATAGCTGAAGGGAAAATGAGCTTATCACGGGTCGCCATATCCTTATAAACATCTATAAGGGAGAGTATGAAGTGAGAGCGAAAGTCAATAGTGAGTCCATTAAGTAGGGATAACGAAAATCAAGCACAACGCTCAGTAATGGAGTTATTGTGAGACAAGGGATGGATAACAAATGTCATCACCATGTTAAGGAACCTCTGACCTTTTGCAAAACCTAAGTAATGGGTGTTTTGACGATCGCCCTAAGATGAAGGTGTCTCACACAAGAGAGATGAGAGTTCGTCTTTGGAAATGGTCCTAAAACGATCACAGTTGGGGTAGACAGGATGCGCTACCCTCGGTACGCATAGCACCTCGGATATAAGATTTGGGTGACTAAAATGCGCGTACCCCAAACACGAGTGAAAAAATGAGGTATAGAATAATCAAATTCGTGCATGTTGAAGTAAAACTCCTATATGATTACAGAGAGACAAGTGACCGGGATGCCACAAAGTGACCCCTAATCCCTACTATAGATGATAGTGGGAAGGTCAATATTGGAAAAATCCGATAGGATGACCTGACATTCCGAATGAATATCGTGTCATGAAAATTTCTCCGAGAAGTCCATTCAGGCCTTCTCATCACGAAACCAAATGTGAGAGGGGTTAGAATCAACAGGGGAAGAAGAAGAAGAAGAAGCCCTAGAACGAAGAGGGTTCCGGGATGGAGTAGACTTATGTTTAGGTGCCATAGAGCAACTAATCGAGAGAGAGAGAGAGAGAGAGAGAGAGAGAGAGAGAGAGAGGACAAACAGAAAAATACCAACACAAATCAATATCAATAAAAAATGCTACGTATGCATAAAAAATGCATGAACATGTGGCATGCAAAAGAAAAAACACCATAGGCTTAGCCCAATCCAATCCTGCCAGCACACATGATTTCAACATAGTAAACACACGTCTAAAATGCATGAATCATTGTTAAAATGAAAATGTGATGCAATGCATGAGCATATAAGATCATTTAAACAAAGCCCAACCCAAAAATTTTGCAGAAACCTCATCAATTTTGAAAAAAAAAATCCCAAAACTTTCAAAAAAAAAAAAAAAGGAAAAACCTAAATCTATATGAATGAAATGCAATAAAAAGAGGGAAAACAAGATCATACCTGTGAAGGGAAGAACAATCTAGGCTGAAAAATGAGTGAGGAAGAGGTTTGGAATGAGAGAGGTGAGTTTGGGGAGGTGAGGAGTCAGAAACAATCGAGAGAGATAAAAAAAATGAGAGAAAAATCGCGCTAAGGCTTTAAATAGGAACTCACGATTCTCGATGGATCGAGAGGTGTTAAGATTTAAATCTCGCCAGATGGAGCTATCGAGAGGTGTCCACATCAAAGTGACCTCGATGGATTGAGAAGCTATTGAGCATCTATCGAGCATACAGAAACTTCCTCAATGGATCAAGAATCTGTTGAGCAGCTATCGAGACAAATTCTTAAAAACTTCAATAGATCGAAATTGTGATAACATCTATTGAGAAAAGGAAAATCAAGAGGCTCGATAGATAGCCTAGCTATTGAGAGGTATTGAGAAGTTGTCGCGATTGCTCAAAAACAGTTTTTCAAAGAAGAGAAAAACACAAACATGAATGCAATTAAATATGCTACTCAACCAAAGATCTAACTAACATTTTAAGCTCTCAAAAACATCTCTCAACAAGAAAATGTCAACCATTTAGATTCAAAATATACACACACACAAACTAAACAAGTCTAAACAATTTTATATTTCAAAAGCAAGTCAAGACAGTTTAGTGAGCATACATTAACACATGTATTTCTTGTGATGGCCAAATCACATTGTACCTACACATGTATTAAAAGTAGTAAAGAATATTGCGTATTGTGTGTAAAAAACATCACAAGATTGCATAAGTGTCTACATGCTATGACGATTTGAGATATGAGAAGATCACTTTAACTCACACACAATTATAACTACTTGATGGGGACGATCACCTTCGAGGTAAATCCTATAACTCTCACATCTCTTAGAAGACATGCTTGTAATCATATAGAAAGCATTTTGATTCTTTTTGCTTTTTATTTTTCTTTGCATATTTTCTTTTGTTAAGCATATCATGCATGGGTATATGAGAGAGAGAGAAAAGAAATACCCAATGATGTTAAGCTTTTGACATTGCACTTTTGCTATGCCGAAGCATATAGATATCTTTTCATGATTGGCGGGCAACAGTGGTGAGATGATTATTTATGCCATTCTCTTAGGATTTTCTAGTCCTTCCTGTCAAAAAAAGTGATACCTGTGTTAAGTACAAGTGATTACTTAATCTTACTCATCACAAACATGAACTACAAAGCTCACTTGCTAAGTTATGCATAAAGATACTCATCTAAGTTACAAAAGATACAAAATTTAGAAAACTTTGTTTCGATGGCCATCTAAGGTACACAAGTACTAACGTATACAAAACACATACTATTTTTTTGTATTTTTCAAATTTATTTTTTTACTATTTTTATGGGAAAAAAAAAAAAAAAAAGCAAAACTGAAAATAAACAAACAAAAACATGTTAAACAAAGCAAAGCATAAAACTAGACTGACTCAAAAAGAAGAAAGCAAAACACACAAGTAATGCATACTCAAAAACAAAAAAGGTAGAGAGAGAAAAAGTGATTAAATCACTTAGAGCCTTTTTCTTTCCACACCTTAGAAGAACCTTTCTGTTTGATGAACCCTTGATTCAGTGGTGAGGGGGAAGAATTGAAACCGTTCAAGTTCAAAAGGAACATGAGGGCTTTGAGAAGATCTCCAAAAGGTGCAAAAGAGGATGGAAACTGATTCTGGTTTCCCGTTGAGATCATACTGTTGCTCTGTTGAGTGGCTAACCACTTATAGTAATTAGGTCGAGTATGTCCAGTTGCTCTACAGTGATGGCAAAGATGCTGCTTCTTTTGTTTAGACTTTTGAGTATTGCCCTTCTTAGCCCTAGGGTTTTTAGTCTCTTTCTTATCAAGTTTAGGGGGTGCTCCTAAGATAGATTTATCATTGTCTATGTTCTCACTAGTTGAAGCAATTTCAACATCATTGTTCTCAGATTTAACATTATTAGCAGGTGAAACAAAAACAGTAGTACTAGTAGAAGCAATACTAGGAGAAAAGAAATCATACCATAAACCGATTCGATCAAAAGTAGATTTCTGAAAGCTGAGCATCTCGTCAAGCTTTGCACTTGAAGTCCTCTCCAACTGAGCTTTGACTTGGAACAGCTTTGCCTCAAGCTTCTTGGTCTTCTCAGCCAAGAAATTGTTCTCAAATCTCAGTACTCCAATGGTATGATTGGCTTTATCAAACTTCATGGAGATTTCTTCTCATTCAATCTCCACATCACTAAGCTTCTTGGTGGCCAACCTATACAACTTCTCATGTTTTTTTGAGACCTTGTTTAACTTTGCATAGGCTATGTGAATGTCATCTTGTTCATCCACATCTTCAACAATCCCCTCAGTAGGATTTGCAATGGCAGTAAAGGAATTTAGGATTCCTTCGTCCTCATTGTCCGAATCATCCTCAGGTTCGATGTCACTCAAGGTAGCAGCAAGGACTTTGCTTTTCCCAATGGTCTTGAGATAAGTTGGGCACTCTTGTTTCATGTTTCCAAAGCCTTGATACCTAAAACACTTTGGTCCTGAGGGAACAATGTATTAACTGCCATCCCTATCATCCTTTTCCCTTTGTCTTGGCTCTTGAATTGAGATAAACTGGACTGCTTGCAGTCTTTGCCAAATCTTTTAGCATTGGCATTCTTCATAAACATTTTGAATTGCCTTGTAATGTAGGATTTCATTTTAGAATCTTCATCGTTTGAAGACTCATCTATGTCACTACTTTTAGCCTTCAATGCCATGCTCTTACCCTTACTAGATTTCTCAATCCTTGTCAAACCCAACTTATAAGTCTGTAGATTGCCAACCAGCTCTGTCAAAGGAATTTTGTCATATCCTTTGATTCTGAAAGCTCGAAAATGTGTTGAAAACACAAGAGCTTGTTTAGACCCCCAATTTTAATTACGGTTAGATTGCTTTTACTCTAACTTATCTAAGTGCGGAAATAAGAGTAAATGAAGCGCAATAAACCGATACTACTCTAGTGCATAAACATGAATAAAAAAAATTAAAAGTAAATCACAAGAGTAAGGGAAGAGAGAATGCAAACACAAGATAACACGCCGATGTGTTATCGAAGAGGAAACCGAAGAATCTCGGCGAAAAATCTCTCTGCCGCCCTCCAAGCAGTAATCGATCCACTAGACTATCAGTTGGGATACATGGGTTAGCAAAAGACCTTCCAAGCCTAATCTACCCGCTGTACCTAAGCCTTCCAAGCTCCTACTCCAACAAGGCTTCTCGAAACCATGTCTTGTCTAACTCTCCGGATCCCACAACAAGCTCTATGTTGCATCTGCCATCCTTGGTTTCTTCCAATACTTCCTAGAAACTCTAGAAACACTCACTACACTCTGAAAATGTATGGATTGTGTTTTGGTACAAATCTCTTTTCAATGTATGATAATGGGAGAGGGAAGGAGAAGAGGCTACAATGAATTCTCACTAAGGATGAGTAGCTCTCTCTCTAAAAGATGGGTGCGTGTTGTAGAAAACCTATCTAGGGTTTTTCTCTCTGAAATAGCCTCTCTTACATTTGTGGGTAATGAGGGTATATATAGTACGGGTGAAGGGTAAGGAATTCACACATAAAAATCCTCCAGGAAGAATGTTTCGCAACTGTCTTGGGGGAAGGCCTTACCCGTGAGACACTTGCGAAAACGACAGCCAGCAAGACTGCCAGCAAGACTTTTCAGCTTCCAGTCATATGCTCCTCACATGCCCTTACACGACTTAGCTTCTCGCAAAATCCACTGATTCTTCATTTAAGCTTGAGTCTTCGCCAACTTAATACTAAACCCAATACAATAAAATCCCACAAAATACAAGGAACAAAATTAGACAATTACAACACTTTTTGTCATGGAATAAAGCCAACATAATACATAGTTGTAAATCATAACTTTACAGATTCCTTAATTGCAGTGATCTTGGCATGAAATCTCTCAAGTAGGAGATTTGAGCACCTTTCTAACAATCTTTGGTTTAGAAATAGTTTCCCCAAGATTAAAGGCTGAGTTCACTATGTTCTTAAGCTTGGCATAAAACTCATCGAATGACTCATCCTCCTCCATATTGATCTCTTCAAAACCTGTAGTAAGCCTCTGAAGCTTTGAATCCTTGACAGCCTTGGTTCCTTCATAGGTTGTCTGGAGGATGGTCCATGCTTCCTTGGTAGTTTTAGTAGAGGATATCTTCTTAAACTCCTCATTCGTGACTGCACTGAATAAAGCATTCAATGCCATTCTGTTGAACTTAGCTGCCTTGATCTTAGCATTATCCCAATTGGCCGACGCTTCCTTTGGCTTGGTCCAGCTTATCTCCATAGCTTGCCACACTTTTTCATCTAATGACTTCAAGAAAGCTCTCATGCGTATTTTCCAGTGTGCATAGTTAGTGTCATCAAATAAATGAGGTCTAATCAACGATTGTCCTTTATCCATGACAATAAGGGTCAATGGATCACACAACAAAGATTAACTCAAGTCAAAGTGAACCTGGTTCTGATACCACTTGATAGGCCAAGAATGTATTGACCCTTTATAATAAATTAACCAATTAATTAGTCAAGTTAATTAATTAATTCAATTAACATGCAATATGTGTGGTAGCACAAACAAATCATCAACTAAGTTAATATGTAGCAGAAAATAAAGTTGACACGGTGATTTGTTTACGAATGGAGAAAACCATCAAGGCAAAACCCCATCGGGTGAATTTAAGATCATTACTTACGAGAATCCATTATTATCAAAACAAGCAGTTACAAGTAAAGGATTCTCAGTACCTTATACCAACCTATAATTGAACTCTTACCTCAAAACCCAATTGGACTTGTTCTATAGTGACAATCCCTCATTTTCAATGCACGGCTCCTAGTATATGACTAACTAATCGATGCACAGATCCAAGTACGTGACTAACCACCAACTTGAGAATGATGTTGGCTACAAAGTTCATAAGTTCATCAACACGATGAAGATCACGAAACTCCTTGGTTACAAAATCCTACAACATACAAATGTAGCAACTTCTTCAAGAGAAAGATGAACTAGGGCATATGTCTCCGATCATAATATGCCTATGAAAAACTTTTGCACTAAGTGTTATTAGTTGTGACGGCCCTTAAAATTATCTTTATATATATTTAGAGTTGTGAGAAAAGAAAGTCTAAACAAATATACATGGATTGGTGTGAAATCAGATCTAAGAAACTGATTTTCCTAAATCTCGATAGATAGGTTATCTATCGAGCAGTTGTTAAGCATCGGGCTAAACAAGCCTTTTAAACCTCGATAGACGCTATCTGTCGAGCTATCTGTCGAGTTTTAAAATCCAGAACTTCTTCACTTGTTTCTTGGACAAATTTGTATGGCTTGAACACTTGGACTTGAACTCTTATTTCTTGAAGTATTAAACATATCCTAGATCTACCCAATTACAAGTAAATTGTGTTTTGTCAAAAGATTAGCCAATTCTAAATGACATATGTTCATAACATGATTCACATATGTCCTAACACACATTTTGCATCCTCTAATAATCTCCCTTAACCAATCAGGCCCTTAAACCCAAGAAAGTGTAATATCTTCACGATGGACAACATCATTCGTCTACCATTCCACTAAAAAAATTTCACATATTTAAAATTGCTGAGTTAGAAAATTTTTAAACAAAAGCTAACTACTGACTCAGCAATTTTAAATAGATGAAATTCTTTTAGCAGCATAGTAGACAAGTAACATGGTTCACTATGAGAACTCTATAATTTGTCCTAAAACCCAAATTCCCTCTATCTTTTGAATCACACACTTTTCCCAAGTCACCCAATTCATGCATTTATTTGACCCCCCATTTCCCCATCAATTTTCCACGCCATTGCACTAAGTTTGTTACATATTATACAAGGTAGTTTAAAGACATTCATCGTGAAGGGTAGGATAGTCTTGTGTTTGAATTTTATTTAATTGCATCAAAGAGAAGAATAAAAATGAATTTGTTTAAGGACAAAATTTAGCTACAAAATTGGTTATAGTATAAAGCTACATCCTTATTCAATATCTTTTTACTAGATGTGAATTTTGGCAAATTTACCATTGAATTACATTTTCTTAGGGACGGAACCAAGATTTGAATCTAGGGGGGGCCAAAGCATGAAGTAAAAAAATTTCAAGTCACATGGTTTATTAAAAAAAAATCATGGTAGACAAAACAATTGCACTTTATTACCTAAATATTTAAGTCAAGAAGGAAATAATATGAACCAAAAAATTTGAAAGTTACAATATGATATTCTAACCCTTTCGAAGAAGAAGAAGAAATTTTTTTTTTTTTTTTGAGGACTTTGGATCTCCAAATTTTGGGTAATTGGAATTAATATGTTGATTTTATCACGTTGACCAACTCACCAATATGATAAACCCATACTTTTGGATGCAATTGAAAATCACACTAATGAAATTTTCAAAACTTTGCTTGAGGATTTTAAAAAATTGGGATATTAATATTAAGAGTTGGCAATACCATCTCATCAATATTGGCTTCTAAAAGAATTTTGCATTTTATCTTTTGAAAAAAATTTAAATATTGTAATTGACTTTCCCATAATTTATAAATCAATTGAAAATAGTCATAAGAAATGGTGTGTGTGTGTTTTTTTTTTGGCGCGGGGGGGGGGGGGGGGGGGCGCATGGCCCCCTAGCACCGTAGTGGGTTTGTCCCTGGATTTTCTTCTTATATCTTTTATACTTGTAAAATTTCTAGAAAATTAAAGATCAATAGCAATGTCATCAATAAATTGTTTAAATTACAAGTTTTTGTATTTTTATGCATAAAATATAAGCTTATAGGTCATATTAGTAAATAATATCTGATGACACAAAATTTGATATGTATATTAAGAGTATAAAGAAAATGCAACTCAGTTGTTAAATTTTCAAAATATATTGTAATATTAATGATATTAAGTAACAACTAATATTGTAACTAAATTTTGTTTTTTATTTAATTACATTTTCTTTAGGGGGCGGGGGTGCTTTTATGCAATCATCTATACTGAACCTATCATCCTACCATTGGAGATCATTAGACCATTAGTTTCTTTTTTATCTCAAAGTAACTAAGGAATGAATCTTCTTCTTCTACCGTTGGAGATCATTAGACCGTTAGTTTCTTTTTTATCTCAAAGTATACTAAGTCATGAATCTTCTTCTTCTTTTTTCTTTCTTTTCTATTTTTTTTTTTTTTAAAAGGGTACCAGAGCATGAATGATGAATCTGAATTCTAAGCTCTAGTACTTGGGAATAAATGCATCCCTAGCTACTTTACCGAGAAATCCAAGCCTTAAAAATTATCTGACTCATATCATATGGAATTGAACCATGACCCTCTCAAACAAAATATTGATAAATTCATATCAAATTAAGTTGAAAGGAGATTGTATTAGAATTTTTTTTCCCTCTCCTTTGTTTGTTTGTTTGTTTTTTTTTTTTTTTTTTTTTTTTTTTTTTTTTTTTTTTATTTTATTTTTATTTTTTTAAGTAGAAAGGAAATTATTATTATTTTTTATTAAAGAAAGAAGAGTAATTAAAGCAAACTCTAACACAACACAACCTTTAATTTATTTCATCCTTATCAACACGCACCCTTGGTGCGGTTGTCACTTTATAAGTATAAGTGTTTGTAGGGTGTGGGGGGAAAGGACCTGAGTTCAAGTTTCCAGAAGGAAGTTTCACACACATATACATTTAAATTAGACTATTGTAGAAATTCTATCTTGTATTAAAAAAAAAAAAATTATTATTTCATCCTTGACTCTTAAAAGGCTAGAAAGGAAAAGGAAGAAAAGAAGCGAGCCTTGAAACTTGAAAAGTTGCATGCGAAGGAAATGATTCATTTCAAATGAATGAAGCCTATACCATTTTTTGGCATTGACATAGTTAAACACACAGAGAGAGAGAGAGAGAGAGAGAGAGAGAGAGAGAGAGAGAGAGAGAGAGAGTTCTTTTTCCAAACTCGGAAACTGTATTTTTTTTTTTTTGGAGTAGAACTTCGAAAGTTGAATATAGTATAGTTATTAAATATAGTATGGGTATGGGATTTACAGATTAATTATTAAATTCCATAGTCAACTTATTTGTCAACATCCTAGGGCCGTGTACAACTCTTACACCGTTATGTAAAGTCATGGCTTTTTTTTTTTTTTTTTTTTTTTTGGGAGAATGTAACATCATGGCTTATGAAAGATTTATAAAGGCGTCATCATATTATAACACCGGTGCACGTCATCATAGACATCACTTGAATAATTGCACCAAATGCACGTGAGGCAAGTAACTTGGATCATAAACCATTTAACCAGATTATATATAATGGGTTTTTTCTTGGAAGGTATTAATTAACTGATAAAGTGTTAGGCGTAGTTTGTTAAGTACCATGAATAGTTACATTACCATGAAAGTGTACATGTAGGCAAAATGATTGTACACTTTCTGCCAAAAAGAAAAATATTAGTCACATTTTTGTCTATAATATACAATTTTTACAGTATTGTTCATGTAAACTAGTCGATGCCCTAAGGATGATCACAGGTCAGTTGGGTTCATGTGATAACTCTTAACCTATGGCTCGACCCAATCATTTTGGGTAATGAACTCTCTACCTGCCTATGATCAAACGCTTGGTGGAAGTTGATCGTAACTCATTCTTGGGGTGAGAAGTTAGATTTTGGTTGAGTGGCAAGTAATGATGAAAGCAGTGAGCATAACATGATTTGAACAATGCAAGCATGGTATGATCTGGAATTTTGGATGGTTGTTAGCATGATTTTAAAAACTGGATTGTATTGGCCTGTCCGACCAGTTGAACCGAAAACTGGCCACTTATTAGTTAGGAAAAAACGCCAAAAATTGGCCAAAACTAGGAATTAGAGACAAATCCGGTTTTGCCCTCAGTCTGGTTTTTAAAACTATGGTTACTACCATAAGATGATCTAAATGGCAATGACACGAGACATGATTTGTAAAAACATAAGAATACCATGATCTAGACGATGGTGACACAACAATATCTTGATGGTGGCGAGATATGATCTAGTGCAAAGCTCATTCTCAAGTTGATAGTCGAGATCTAAAATCTTCTGTTCCAAATAAATAAATACTTTGAATGTTTTAGTAACTTGATCAAGTTTTGAAATACACCATAAATTTTTCTCTCATCTACCTTCAATTTATTCGGAACATCAATCAACAAAGGTTGATAATAAAATTAAAATTTTTTACTCAAAGAAAATCAACATATTGTGTAGTCATTTTCAACAAATCAACTAAAACCTAGGGATTGTGAGTGTGGACACATCCTCATATTGGACATCAATTGGATCTTCCACAATATTCTCAATAATTATCATCTATTGATTTATGTTATTATCCACAATTAACTCAAACTTCTTTAGTTTCTTCGACCTCTTCATAATATTTTTGACAAATGGTATCTTCAAGTTTTAATTCAACAACTTGTTGCAAGTCTTGATCATTTTCAACCACTTCAAAATTTTCTTTAGAAATTAATTGGTGCATCTTGTCAATCCTTAAACCATTTTTTTCTTGACATATGAACATGGCTGTAATAATTTTTGTTTTGTGGTCTCTCTTTCATGTTTTGAATATATTGCTTTTCAAATGAATATACGGATTTGTAATCAACACTTGTATGATCTAGTATATCATAATAGTCATTAGGAAACCATAAATCAATTAACACCTTTTTCGTTCTTTGCCAAGAGCGGATTGGATGCTTACCTTGACACTTTTTTTTTTTCCCGATTTGAATGTCTTTCCACCATTCCTCTTCTTACTATCCAATTTATTTAATGTAAGCCATACTTTTTAATCATCACAAATCTTCCAAAAATTAAAATACTCTTCCAAATCAAGAAGCCATTTAATCAAATCCAACTTATGCATCTCTCCATCAAAGAATGGAATTTTCTTGTAGTTAGGAGTGCGTCTTTGAATATATTGATCCGTGTTGTTGTGAGATGATTTCCTAGCAAGAAGAGTAGAAATCACTTGCCGGATTTCACGCATATCTTGCTGACTCTCTTCATGAAATTGTTTCATCTCTTCATGAAATTGGTAGAACTCAACCCTAGTGAGGACTAGGTCTTCAACTTCAATGTTGTTGTGGTGGTGGTTACCATCACGCCAGTTAGCCATCCAACTTGAGTAAGTCAAGGTTTTGATATCAATTGATGTCGCAAAAACCCGAAGAAAGCACACCTGATGCTCTTTTTGATGAAACAAAAACTAAACTATTAGTTTCTAGTAGAAAATCTCAAATCCATAAAGAGTTTCTTGAATTCACCAGAGCAAACAATATATTCTAAAATAAATTCTAATTAATACTTAACCATAACAGAAACCAAATTTGACCTTAAAAGTACTTAAGAATAAGGAAATAAATGCTCTAAACCTAAAATAACAAAAATTACATAAAAATACCAAAATTAATAAATTACATAAATCAAACAGTAGATTTTGTCCAGCATAAGAAAAATCCTTGATTAATATATGTTTTTCAGATAAAGTGAGCAACACACTAACACCATTTAAAGTTATAGAAATAAAATAAAATTAATGATATGCTTCCACTATATTTGGTTTATAATTGCTCCTCACCACCATGCCCCACATGGTATTAGTGTTAGATTTTCTTTTTGAAATGAATCCGACCACACATCGCCTCGTTTACTTGGTGTGTGTGAGTATCTCAACAGCCTCGCGACTCTAACTACCTTGGAGTTGGCATGTTGTTGTATGTTTGTGTGTTAAAAAAAAAAAAAACCTATGTGCGGGTTTTGTCCCACATCGCCTAGTTTACTTAGTGTGCGTGAGTATATCAACAACTCTGTGACTCTAATTGCCTTGGAGTTGGCGTGTATATAAAATATAAAAAAATAAAAAAATCTGACCAAAGACATGAAGTTCCAACATGAAAAATAGATAAAAGACATGAAGTTCCATTCCTATCATCATCATCATCAACAACAACAACCAAAAAAAAAAAAAAAAAAAAGAGAGAAAAGAAAAACATGAAGGCCTAACTGCCACTAGTCCAACTTGATATCATGATTAAAGTATTGCTCAAACCTAGTCTTTTATACTCTCCCCCCCCCCCCCCCACCCCCAAAAAAAAAAAAAAAAAATCATAAAAATGGTGACGTATTTGCTTACTCTATGATCAACAATTTAATAATTAACAACAGTACCACTGGTCACGATCCCTGTAGTCCTTTGACATATATAAGAGATCGAAGAAGAAGAAAGAACAATCAAAGTCCAATACTCGATATACTCTGATTATCAAAAAAAAAACCGTTAATACTTTTTTTTTTGACCGACTCCAATACCGTTATACACAAAAAAATAAAAAATAAAATAAAAAAAATCAATCTATCCTTGGGAACATATTGAGCAAAACTAGAATTGTCAAATCTCCGTACAACTAACAGTGAATTTAAAGTATCTCTGCTCAAAGTAACGTCTAAATCTTAGTATTACTTTCTCATTCAGAATATGGTTGTTTTTTTTAAACATGCATAGTGGGCTTTTCCTGTTTCATCGGATTTTTAAGGCATAAAGATTGAAATAATGGTCTTATTCACGTAAAATTTGAAGAAAAATTTCTGGGTTTTGACGGGTTTCATTAGTTATTGAAGAAGTGATAACCATTGGTGTAAGCTATATATAGAGTTTGAAAAGTCAAAAGTCCTTGGTGGGTTTTATAACTTTTTAGCTGCTGTTGCAAAAACATGGAGACTGCTGACCTTTATAATGCGGGAAATAGTTTTCGAAGAAACAGTTCTTCCATATGGAGGAGTGGTGGCGTGGAAGCGTACTCGAAATCTTTAGGAGATGAAGATGATGAAGAAGCTCTTAAATGGGCTGCACTTGAAAAGCTTCCTACTTTCAGCCGGTTGAAGAAATGTTTACTAACTTCACCGGAAGGCGAGACCAGTGAAATCGATATACGTAATCTTGGACTTCATGAAAGGAAGATTTTGATTGATAGGTTGCTGAAGATCCCCGAGGAGGAAAATGAGAAGTTCTTGTTGCAGCTCTGGAACCGCATAGATAGGTATGTTCTCTTATTAGTTTTATCTTCTTCTTCTTCTTCTCCTTCTTTTTTATTTTTTTATTTTTTATTTCATAAAAATAGGAGAGTTTAAAATTAAAAAAAATTGTACCCAGCACACGAAACTTCCATTTTAATTTTTTATTATTATTATTATTATTTCGGTTTGGTTTATATCTTTGGTGAATTTTCTGTTATAAGTCTTCTTGTTTCTTGATATTTGATATTTGTTAGAGTTGGAATTGATGTTCCCACAATTGTAGTTCGATTTGAGCATCTAAGTGTAGAAGCAGAAACCCATGTTGGGAGCAGAGCTTTGCCGACACTTTTTAGCTTCTTTTTTAACATATTGGAGGTAACAATTTATAACACACGACATTTGTCACAATTATATAAATTTGATGTATTTAATCTATCATATATGTTGTCTAGAGATTTTCTTCTTATTAATTTGATTTTTCCCGTTTACTTTGCCCTTTGATTTAAAAGGATGTCTTGAGTTATGTCCATATTCTTCCAAGTAAAAAGAAGCGTTTGTCCATTCTTCAAGATGTTAGTGGAATCATTAAGCGTGGCAGGTGAGAAGGCAAGCTCAGTTATGAATGTGGGAAATTTTTATTCAATTTAGAATATTGGGGCACTGATTTCTTACTTTGTTCATATGCATTTTCCAGAATGGCATTGCTGTTAGGCCCTCCAAGTTCCGGGAAGACCACGCTGTTATTAGCTTTGGCCCGAAAGCTTGATCCAACTTTAAAGGTGAATAAAGTTTTGATCAAGGCTTTAATCCTTTCATTGGTTCTCACTATGGAGCTTTATATTTTCAGCTGATTAGTCTAATCTACAATATGAAACTGGAATTTCTCCTCTAGTTCTCAGGAAGGGTGACATATAATGGCCATGACCTGCGTGAGTTTATATCCCAGAGAACTGCTGCCTACATCAGTCAGCATGATCTCCATATTGCAGAAATGACTGTGAGGGAAACATTGGCCTTCTCTGCAAGATGCCAGGGAGTTGGATAGCGTCAGGGTTAGTCAGTTTATAGGGTTTCCACTTCATATTTTCTTTCAGGCAGTTTAATTTTCAGAATGTGGTCTGATTGATTTGTGTGTATACTGTAAAACATGAGTCTCCTGCATACTATTTCAAAAATTTGCAGAGATGTTAGCAGAGTCGCCTAGAAGAGAGAAAGCAGCCAATATTATGCCTGATCCAGATATCGATATCATCATGAAGGTAAGAAAGAAGCTGCTGTCATTGACTTATTCTCAACCTCAGATAGGCTTGGTTTTCTTTAAATGCCTTAGGAAGGCTTCTATTTATAGGAGTTTAGGGGTGGGTGAGCAACACATGGCGGAGTCTAATTGGTGACACATGTCACAACCTAATTGGTCCGCTTATGTCATCGCTTACACGTGCTGGATTGCATATGTCATCGCTTACACGTGCTGGACTACTTATGTCATTGCTTACACGTGCTGATGTGTGATTGGTTTTTGTATGACACTTGGCAAATTTCTGTTGGTTTCTGAGTAGTGATAGCAAAACCTAATAGTAGTACATGATGCTTTGTAATTGGTTGTATTATGTGGACTTGATAGTATGATGTGTCAGCTTGTGATAGGTCGAGAATTTTCCCTCTCTACACAGTCACATGAAGAAAATTACATTGAAGAAAATATCTAGCCTTGAAGCATTTAAAGAGAACTTAGTTTTTCAGCAACCTCCAACCTTGCTTAGCTAACATGGCAAGATTAAAATACCTCGAATCTTGAAAACCCATTCCACCTTCCTTCTTTGGTTAAGCTAAACTATCCCAACTCTTCCAATGAATTTTCTTTTCATTACTGACTTGACCCCACCAAAATTTAGCACACAAGGCATTTAGTTCATCATATAATTTCACTGGCAATTGAAACACCCCTATGGTATAAGTGGGGATAGCTTGAGCTATTGCCTTGATGAGCGCTTCCTTTCCCACCCTAGATAACATCATCCCTGTTCAACCCTGCAATTTTTTCCAAACTCTATTCTTTAAAAAAGAAAAAGTTTGGTATTTTGCCTAACCCACCAAAGTTGGTAGACCCAAATAATATTCAAAGCACTCCACCTCTTTCACCACTAAAAGTGACACAATCTCTTCCCTTTGGCTGCTTTGGGTATTACTGCTAAAGTATATCAATGATTTCTCCATATTGATACATTGGCCCGATGCATTAGCATAAATCTGCAAGACTTCATTGATCACCTCAACCTCTCCAGGAGTAGCACGGCAAAATAGAATGGAGTCATCTGCAAACATTGAATTTGAGATTGTTGGCGCCCCTTTGCAAATAGATACACCCTTAATACACCTATCCATCTCCGCCTTAGCTAGCAGTGAAGTAAATCCCTCGGCACACAATAGGAACAAGTATGGTGAAAGTGGATCACCCTGATGAAGCCCCCTAGATCGTTTGATTTTGCCATAGGGTTTCCCATTGATAAGAATGGAAAAAGAAGGCATTGTGATGCACCCCATCACCCAATTAATCCAAGTCACAGGAAAACCCAACTTTACCATTATACCTTGCAGGAAATGCCATTCAACTCGGTCATAAGCCTTGCTAATATCAAACTTCAATGCAAGTGATCCTTTTTTGCCTTTTTTCTGGGAATTCATGGTGTGTAAAGTTTCATAAGCCACCAATACATTGTCCGTGATGAGCCTTCCTGGGACAAAAGAACTTTGTGTAGGGGTTATAATATTTGGAAGGATTAGTTTCAACCTGTTAGCCAATACTTTGGAAATAATCATGTAAATAACATTACATAAACTAATAGGTCGAAAATAAGACATTTTCTCAAGTGACTTTACTTTAGAGATCAGCACAATATGGGTATGATTTATAGCAAGAAGCATGATACTAGAGTTCAAGTGATCCAAAACAACAGTAACTACACTATCACCCACTACATGCCAAAATTTTTGGTAAAAAAATTACATCCATACCATCAAGTCCAAGTGCCTTTGTTGATCCCATTATATTATATTGTTGTGCGCTTATTATATTATATTATATAATATGGGTATTATATTAGACACTATAACATTGTTGTGCACTATAATATGACTTATGATATCGCTCCGAATCAGTAAGGTGGATGGCCTGGCTTCGGTGGGCTATTGAAACGGTTGATGGCCTGCAAGGAAGGAAACACAATCAAAGAGGAGACCGGAGAAGACCGGTCGAACCCCCTCCGATGGAGAAGTTAGTTTCGTAGAGAAGGAAGTTCCAAGTATTTTGGAAAATTGTCTGAGAGAAAATCTCACCTTTGTCGGGTTCAGACCGGTCCCTTATATAGGGAGCCTGGGACGGTTATTTGTCCAATAACCTCCCCAGGATTTGTGGAAACCAACAACTCCGGAGTTAACTACCTCAACGGATATAAAACGGTAACCGCTCATGGAAGTTAACTTATTCGAAGGATTTGTCGAGATAGTTGCGGGTTGTCGAAAGTCTAAGTGTTGAGCTTTCGTCTGTCTGGTGTAGGACGGTTTAGTCGTCCAAGGATATCTAACGATTTCTCATGGACAAACCAAATGAACGATCATGTCGTCCATGGGAGACTTAACTTATGGAGTGGTGCTATTATTCATGGACGTTTCTCCTTCTTCTGGATAAACTCTTAAATCAACCTGCGCTGTTAGGCTCTGGATGATCCCTTTGGACGATTTGGAGATGGATTATTTTCCACTTCTCTATCAGTTGCCCCTTTGTTCAAAGGGTCGTCCAGGACATTGTCGTGATTTTAACAAAATTTCGCTTTTTTGTACGCCACGTGTCGCGAAACTGTTGGTTGGCCAGTCGTGTCGATCTCGTTTCCCAAAGGGATCGCCATGTGTCAATCTCTGAGTGGCGAGTGTCATTTCGTTGACCCTGTTGCTGGGGCCTATAAATAGCGGATTCTCTTTCATGCCCCTCACTTTTTTCCTCATTCTCTCTTCTGCCAACTCGTCCAAGATTCTCGTCTAGCTCTCGTCCTAGTTTCATCAGGTATTTCCTCTTTTCTTCTTTTTTTTTTTTTCTTTTTAGGCTCTCATTTTAAGTCCTCTACATTTCAAACATGTCTTCATCTTCTAGTTTAGAGAGAGAGATAGACGACTACCAGGACGGCTCTGAGAGTGAGGGTAGTGTAGATAGTTCGTCCTGTAGTGATTCCTTAGACGAGCATTACTCGTTTGGGGTTCCTGGCATTCCCTTAGAGGAATTTCAGGAACAACGACGTAGGGCGGCTTCTGGATCTGGGGCTAGTTCGTCCAGACAGCCATCTAGTCCTCCTCAAGACGAGGAAGAGGACGAAGAAGATGTAATCTATAGTTATGCCCCAGAGGTAGCATCCACCTTAGACGGTGCTAAGTTAAAAACCCTTGTAGATAGATATCAGATCCCTAAAGAGCTTAACCCTCGTCTACCCAAGGTTGGAGAATGGTATTGTTCCCCTTCCTCTGGCTTAGGGGTATATGCTTCTTATCTTTTAGCTGGCCTTAGGTTTCCCCTAAACTCTTTCTGCAGAGACCTCTTCCAAAGGTTGGGTATTGGGCCTAACCAGCTCAATCCCAATGGTTGGAGGACGATTGTTGCCATGCAAGTATTATGGCGTAAGGCATTGGAAGGGGACCGTCCAATTACAGTGGACGAGTTCCTTTACTGCTATAAGCCCTCAGAGATCAAAAAATCTGCTGGGTTCTACCAATTCTCGTCCAGAGGTTCATATTACAGTTTAATAACGGGCCGTAGTTCGTCTGACCAGCTTTGGAAAAAAGAAATTTTTATTATTTCTGGAAATTGGGCTGGGCACCCAGCTGATGTGGGTATTCCCCTCTTCCCACCTTTTACCAGCCCTCTAGGTCGTCTTCGTCCTAAGGGTATGTTTTTCTTTCCATTTTATCCTGTTTGTCCTTTAAAATTTTTTATCTGTCACTCGTCTAACCCTTTATCTTGATGATGCAGCTGTCGTTCGTCCACAGGTGGATAAGTTTTTCTTGGACCGGATAGAAGTGGTTCGTACCTTTTCAGGAAGGACTTTCCACGACCTAGTTACACTTAGTCGTCTAGCTACTTGGGGACTTGATCCAGTCCCAACTGCTGAGAACTTAAGTCACGAAGAGCTCACTCGTCGAAGTAAGTGTCGTCCATTGTACTTTGTTATTTCAGCTCTTCTTTCTTTTTTATTTATCTATTTATATATATATATATATATAAATATATTTTTTAATTAATTTTCCTCGTCATAGGGATAAGCACGATAAGGGAAAACAAAGAGAAAACAGTGGCTAGCGGGGACGAGGATGTTGCTGCCCCTACTGTTAAAGTGGCTTCCGTCCAGGCTGGGAAGAGGAAGTCTAAACCAATCTTAAGTACTGTGGACTTGGACGACCTCCCCAGTTGTCGTGGCCACAAGAAGCAAAAGTCAAGTAAGACTTCCATTCCTAAGGTTCCTAAGTTCGTACCACCAACGGTGAACTTGGACGAACCTGTGGTGGACGTGGAGCCCGTCCAAACAGTTCATCCTGTCCAGTCTGACCCTCCCCCTCCTCCCAAAGCTTCTCATAAGCCAAGCCCTTCAGAGTCCTCTGATCGTCCACCTAATTTGGTTCTGGACAAGGGTTATGCATGGAGGACGTTCAAAGGAATCGTCACTGATCATGAAGTTAACGAATGTTACAACATGTCAGTGAAGGAGTTTGAACGCTCTGGCATCCATGACCTTTTCAAGGAAAGTTTATTCCTCGTCCTTGTGTATGAACATTTTATCTTTGAATGAAATGTCTAACTCTTTTTCGTCCAAATGCAGGCTATGTCAAAGTTTTACACAGCAACCTGTCAAGCCAAGGAGCTTGCTTCAGATGCTAAGATGGCCAAGGAAAAGGTTAAGGAGCTGAGCCATGAGATTCTATCCAAGAAGGGGGAGGTCATTAGGTTGACCGAGGACTTTAATCGTCTGCTGGGAAGCGAGACGAAGCTGAAGAACGACGTGGAGGAGCTCAAAGCTGACAACTTAGAGAAGGATACCCGCATCGTCCATCTCGAAGGACAAGTTTCAGAGCTTACCTCGTCTTTGGAGAAGGCACGTGAAGAGGCAATTGCTGCATTTAAGAAGTCTGACGAGTATAAGAATCGTCTAGACAGTCATTATGCAGTTGGCTATGAAGACTTCCGTGCTGATGCCAAAGAGGCATATCCTGATTTGGACTTCAACTCCTTCAAGCTTCCTCTTGCTATAGAGAGTTCCGTGTTGCAGACGAGTTCCAAGGACGTCAACATCATGGACGATGCTAACACTGAAGTCACTCAGGACGACCCCAAGACGAGCTTGCCCAAGTGAAATCTATTTCCTTAGAAAATTTACTTTTATTTGCCTTTTCATGGAAGTGCCCGTTGTTTTGGGCCTTTTACTTCTTTTTCTTTTATTTTAAAGCTCATGCAAGTACAATCATCTCGTCCAGGATTATGGACGAGTTTTATATACATTTTCATATTCAAAACTAAAGGGGTTTTTGGACGTTGGTCGTCCACCCTTTGAATTTCATGAAAGAAATGAATACTTTTGTTTTTACTTCCATTGTGTTTGAATATATACGTTTCCAGCTTTATGTATGAAATTTTTATTTTCATATCAGCAGTGTGGTTCGTCCATCTAGGAATTCACTTCACCTCGTCTTGGGCATAGGGGTGAATTTTATTACATCACCAAGATAAAGTAAATTGATTCCTTTTGGCTAGATTTTTCATTATTCCAAAATTATGGACGATCATTTTGTCGTCCTTGATGATTAGACTTTTTAGCAATTTCTCGTCCAATGTAATGGATTGTTAAGCTAGTTTTGAAGTCTGCTCGTCCGCGTCTCGGACAAACACTTTTGGGAATTCATCTCGTCTTGAGGTCTAGACGAGTATTCCCTTTTCATCTCGTCCTATGTTCTGGACGGATGAAACTTCGCTTTATTTTTAGCTTATTTTTCATCCCGTCCTATGTTCTGGACGGATGAACCTTAGTTTCAATTTTAGGTTAGGTTTCATCTCGTCCTATGTTCTGGACGGATGAACCTTAGTTTCAATTTTGGGTTAGGTTTCATCTCGTCCTGTGTTCTGGACGGATGGACCTTAGCTTCATTTTCAGTTTAGGTTTCATCTCGTCTCTTGCTTTGGACGGATGTACCTTTTCATCTTTCCTTTGGAGGAAAGCTCATGGACGATATGTCCTTGCGTCCAAGGATTTCATTTGTCCATGCTCGCTTTCTTTTTTGCGGATCAATCTGAATGAACATATAAGGATTCCAATAATATACTTTAAAACAATATATATATATTTGAAAACCCAAACTTATGTAATCATTCGTCCACAGGCATGGCACATGCTCATGAGCTAGTGCCTTATTGAATTAAAAATACAAACCAACTCATCCATGAATAGCACAAAAGTGAAAACACTAATGTACTTTCTAGGGGATTATTAAAATACTTAAAAACACTTGATAGTAGTAAACACTCCTGCTCGTCCAAATATCTCGTCCAAGGACACTGGTGAAGAGTCAGCACTTATTGATGGTACTTCCTGAGGTGCTCAACATTCCAAAGGTGTTCCAGCCTCCGCCCATCCAAAGCTTCCAAGTAGTAGGATCCTTGCCTTTTGCAGTTGATAACCCTATAAGGTCCTTCCCAATTTGGGCCAAGTTTCCCGTAGGCCGGGTTTCTTGTTGCCAAGGTAACCCTCTTCAAGACGAGATCCCCGATGTTGAAACGCCTAGGCTTCACCATAGCGTCATATTGTCTTGCCATGAGATTTTTGTACCTCGCTGTCCTCTGTTCTGCATCCATCCTGACCTCCTCCATAAGGTCAAGGTTAAGACGGAGCTGTTCTTCGTTTTCTTCAGTTTGATACTTCCTCACCCTATGGCTCGTCATGTGTACTTCTGCTGGTATAACTGCCTCACTTCCGTAGGCTAGTTTAAAAGGAGTTTCTCCTGTTGGAGTTCTCGCTGTCGTTCTATAAGCCCATAAAACACCTGGTAATTCATTCGGCCATATTCCCTTTGCCCCTTCGAGCCGGGTCTTGATGATCTTTAGCAAGGATCGGTTCACTACTTCTGCCTGGCCATTGGCCTGTGGGTGGGAGGGTGAGGAGTAATGGTTCTTCATTCCAAGCTGTTCACAAAAATCCCTAAAAGGTGTGTTGTCAAACTGTCGTCCATTGTCAGACACTAGTACTCTAGGTACTCCGAATCTGCATACAATGTTCTTCCAGACGAAGTTCTTGACATTCTGCTGCGTAATTTTGGCTAAGGGTTTGGCTTCCACCCATTTTGTGAAGTAATCTATTCCCACCACCAGAAACTTCATTTGCCGAGTTCCAGTCGGAAAGGGCCCCAAAATGTCTAGTCCCCATTGCGCGAAAGGCCAAGGGGCCATCATTGGCGTGAGATATTCTGCTGGCTGTCTGGGAATGTTGCTGAAACGTTGACATTGATCACATACTTTGACATATGCTTTAGCATCAGCTTGGATGGTTGGCCAATAGAATCCGCTACGGATGACTTTATGGACGTGTGATCTGGCTCCCGAATGGTTCCCGCATGCTCCTTTGTGAACCTCCCTTAACATGTAATTTGCCTCGTCCGGAGCCAAACATCTTAAGAGAGGCTGGGAAAAACCTCTCTTGTATAACACCTCGTCCATAAGCACATACCTGGCTGACTTGACCCTGAGCTTCCTAGCTTCGTCCTTCTCTTCTGGAAGCCTTCCGTCCTTTAAGTAGGACACTATTGGGGTCATCCAATTTCCTTCTCCCTCTATCTGCATCAATTCTGGAAGGTCTATACTTGGCATGTAGTGTACATCATCCATTTCGTCCAACGCCTCATTCGCAGATGCTTCCTTCGCTAGAGTATCTGCCTCCACATTCTCTTCCCTTGGGATTTGGACAAAATCTGCTTTTTTGAATTTCTTCACAAGGCATATTACCTTCCTTAGATATTTCTTCATTCTGTCTTCCTTGGTTTCACATGTCCCATTGACTTGGCCTATGACCAATTGAGAGTCTCCCAGGACAAGTATTGAGTCTGCTTCTACGGATTTGGCCAGTTCCAACCCCTTTAAAAGGGCTTCATACTCCACTTCATTGTTAGTAGTCTGGTATTGCAGACGGGCCTTGTATTTCAATTTATCCCCTTCTGGTGATTGCAAAACAACTCCTATTCCTCCAGCATATAATGTAGACGATCCATCTACATGGACGACCCATTTGTTGTTGTACTCTCCTTCCCCCAGGTCTTCGTAACTAGGAGTGAACTCTGCGATGAAATCTGCTAGGGCTTGAGCCTTTATTGCATTTCTCGGTTGGTACCGAATGTCGAATTCACTAAGTTCAACTACCCACTGAATCAGTCGTCCTGCGGCTTCCAGCTTGTTCATTGCCTTCTTAAGCGGATGGTCCGTCATGACATTGATGGCATGAACTTGGAAGTAATGTCTTAACTTCCTAGAAGCCGTTATCAGTGCAAAAGCCAATTTCTCCATGAGCGGATATCTTCCCTCTGCTCCTCTGAGTGCCCAGCTAGTGTAGTACACCGGTTTTTGTATTTTCCCCTCTTCTCTAATTAAAGCTGAACTTACAGCGTGTGGGGACACCGCTAAGTATAGGTACAGTTCTTCTCCTTGCACAGATGGACTTAATAATGGGGCAGTTGTGAGGTAGTCCTTCAGGTCTTGGAAGGCCCTTTTGCATTCGTCCGTCCACTCAAATGCCTTCCTGAGGACTTTAAAGAAAGGTAAACACTTATCTGTGGCTTTCGAAACAAACCTGTTCAAAGCGGCAACTCGTCCTGTGAGGGATTGGACTTCCTTGATACTCTTCGGTGGCTCCATGTTCAATATAGCCTGGATCTTGTCCGAATTTGCCTCAATTCCTCTTTGCGAGACCATGAACCCCAGAAACTTTCCCGACGATACTCCGAATGCACACTTGCTTGGGTTCAACTTCATCTTATATCGCCGAAGTGTTTCAAAGGTTTCCTGTAGGTCGTCTAGATGGCTTCCCTCGTCTATGCTCTTCACAAGCATGTCGTCGACATAAACCTCCACATTCCGTCCTATTTGTGGACGAAACATATGATTCACTAACCTTTGATAAGTTGCCCCTGCGTTCTTCAAGCCGAAGGGCATCACTTTGTAGCAAAACAAGCCTTGGCTGGTGATGAAGGAAGTCTTTTCCTGATCGGCTTCATCCATCTTGATCTGATTATATCCTGAGAAGGCATCCATGAAGCTCAGCAACTGATGGCCAGCAGTAGAGTCCACCAATTGATCAATGCGTGGCAGAGGATAACTATCCTTGGGACATGCTTTGTTCAAGTCAGTGAAGTCTACACACATTCTCCACTTTCCATTAGCTTTCTTCACCATCACCACATTGGCTAACCAATCCGGGTAATAGACTTCCTTAATGAACTTTGCCGTGGTCAATTTTTGAACCTCTTCCTTGATTGCCTTGTCCCTCTCGGGAGCGAATACCCTCTTCTTCTGACGGATGGGCTTAAAAAAGGGGTATACATTCAATCGATGAGTGATCACACTTGAGTCGATTCCTGGCATGTCGTCGTGACTCCATGCAAAAACGTCGATACTTTTTCTTAGGAACTGGATGAGGTCTTCTCTTGCCTTCTCCTTCATACCTATTCCAATTCTGGTAAATTTCTCAGGATCATCTTCTTGCAAAAGAACATCTTCCAACACTTCCGTGGGCTCTGCAATAACTCTTCTTTCCTCGATGCTCATTGTCTGCACTTGTTCGTCCAAAGCCATCATGGCTAAGTAGCATTCTTTAGCTGCCAACTGATCTCCTTGTGCTTGTCCTATCCCGTACTCCGTAGGGAATTTGACTGATAGATGGTAGGTCGAGGTTATCGCCTTCCAACTATTAAGAGTGGGTCTTCCAATGATGGCATTGTATGAAGAAGTACAGTCTACCACGAGGAAATTGACTTCCTTGGTTATCTGTTGCGGGTATGACCCTACCACAACTGGTAATGTAATGGTACCCACGGGCTGCACCTTCATTCCTCCAAATCCTATCAGCGGCGAGCATACTGGACGAAGTTGATCTCGTCCAAGCCTCATCTGTTGGAAGGCGGGGTAGTACAATATGTCTGCTGAACTTCCATTGTCAACTAACACTCTTCTGGTTGTATAATCTGCAATGAGCAGTGTAATGACGATCGCATCGTCATGCGGGTGATGGATCCTCTCAGCATCTTCATCGGTGAAGGAAATGGTTGGCTCGTCCATTGATCTCGTCCTTGGTGTTCGTCCAGAGAGCTGGACATTTTGTACCACTTTGAGATACGTCTTCTTCGACTTGGAAGATTGCCCCATCGGGTTCCCTCCAACGATAATCCTTATCTCTCCTAGTGGGGGCCGGGATGATTCCTCTATTTTGCCTTTCAGCTTCTCATCTGTACGATCCCTTCCAACGAAGTGCTTCAACTTTCCTTGCCTGATAAGGTTCTCAATTTGCTGTTTTAGGTCATAACACTCATCCGTGTCATGCCCATGGTCCCTGTGAAAGCGACAATATTTGTTCTTATTGCGCTTGTTGGGATCCCCTTTCATCTTCTCTGGCCATTTTAAAGAAGGATCGTCTTTGATTTGCATGAGCACCTGATTAAGTGGAGCATTCAGGGGCGTATAGTTCTGGCTTCTTCCCAAGGGACCTGTCTTCCTGCTATCTCGTTCCTTCCTATCTTCCGTCCGTCCCTTCTTTAGACGAGGGGCTTGTTCTGAGTGTCGAGCTGGGTGCGCTTCCATCCTCTCAGCTCTTTTCCTTTTTTTGGCTATGATTGCATCTTCTGCATTCATGAAGTTCTGAGCCGAATGGACGAGCTTGGCCATGGTTTGAGGCTCCTTCTCATATAACTTGTGAATAAATAAATCCGAATTAATCCCGTTGTGGAAGGCTGCCAGTAGAAGCTTGTCGTCCACCTCGTCCACACTAAGGGCTTCTCTGTTGAAGCGAGTGATGAATGACCGCAGGCTTTCGTTCTCCCCTTGTTCTATGGTCAGTAAGCTGGACGAAGAGCGCTTGTGCCTCTGTCCCCCGATGAAATTGTTAACAAACAATTTGCTTAACTCTTCGAAAGAATTTACGGAACTTGGGGGGATTTTACTGAACCAAACTCGTGCCGGGCCTTTAAGGGTTGTAGGGAAGGCTCGACACATGATTTCATCAGGGACCCCTTGAAGGTGCATTGTTGTCTTGAATGTTGCAATGTGATCAAAGGGGTCACGCGTCCCATCATACGAGTCCAGGGAAGGTAGTTTGAACTTTGATGGTAGAGGGTGGCCATTGATGGAAGCCGTAAAAGGAGAGTCAGTCCTGTGGACCAAATCCTCTATAGGATTCGTTTTCCTCATGTTCTCCTTCATCTCCTCCATGACTTTCTTCATCTGGTCCATCTCCTCTTTCAAGTGTGGCACTGTCCGTGAAGTGGTGCCTCTAAACTGGCTTCCAACTTCAGTATTCTCTCTGTCACCATGGCCTTGTGTCTGTCCTGCGTGTTCCTCACGTGTCTGTCTTCTCTGACTGATCTCCATCCTTAACTCTTGGTTTTGGCGAGTCAATTCCACCATTGCAGCCGCCATGGATTGCATATTCTGAACGGATGACGTCTGCATGACTGGTGCAGATTGGCGATCACGTTGGGGATCACTTGAAGCGCCTCTGCTTCCCTGACGGCCAGGGCTAGTAGCCCTCGACCTGGTCCTGACCATCCTAACCCTTTGTCGCGGAAAAGAAAGTCGCAAAACAACCTTCGCTTCCCACAGACGGCACCAACTGATATCGCTCCGAATCAGTAAGGTGAATGGCCTGGCTTCGGTGGGCTATCGAAACGGTTGATGGCCTGCAAGGAAGGAAACACAATCAAAGAGGAGACCGGAGAAGACCGGTCGAACCCCCTCCGATGGAGAAGTTAGTTTCGTAGAGAAGGAAGTTCCAAGTATTTTGGAAAATTGTCTGAGAGAAAATCTCACCTTTGTCGGGTTCAGACCGGTCCCTTATATAGGGAGCCTGGGACGGTTATTTGTCCAATAACCTCCCCAGGATTTGTGGAAACCAACAACTCCGGAGTTAATTACCTCAACGGATATAAAACGGTAACCGCTCATGGAAGTTAACTTATTTGAAGGATTTGTCGAGATAGTTGCGGGTTGTCGAAAGTCTAAGTGTTGAGCTTTCGTCCGTCTGGTGTAGGACGGTTTAGTCGTCCAAGGATATCTAACGATTTCTCATGGACGAACCAAATGGACGATCATGTCGTCCATGGGAGACTTAACTTATGGAGTGGTGCTATTATTCATGGACGTTTCTCCTTCTTCTGGATAAACTCTTAAATCAACCTGCGCTGTTAGGCTCTGGACGATCCCTTTGGACGATCTGGAGATGGATTATTTTCCACTTCTCTATCAACTTATATTCGCCACATTATGGGTATTATATTATATTGTTATGCACTTATTGATATTGTTTTTCCTTATTATAAGCATCTGTAACAGCCGTTGCAAAAATTATGCCATTTTGCCACACCAAAAGCCTACTTTATTAATTTACCACATCATTTTACAATATCCCATTTATTAGATGTTCTATATTTTTACCACTTCATTTAAATATTATTTCTTAATTCTTTTTAGTTCTTATTTTATTATTTCTTTATTATTTGTTCCTAATGGTAATATTTGTTCCTACAACAGTCATATTTTCAAATCTCATCAATTCTAACAGTAACATTTTCAAAAAATCCTCTTAATTCAACTGTCATATTTTTAAAAATTAATAGTTTCTTAAGCATTTTAAAAAAAACTTAGAACCTGAAACCTTCAAAAAAAAAAAAAAAAAAAAAAAAAAAAAACGTTAAACCTGTCATTGAGTGAGAGCAAATGGGCAAAAGAAGCTGTCTCCTGTATCAAAGAACTCAAACTGATCAAAACAAGACCTATCCAGAAATCAAGAACTTAAAAAGATACTGAGTCTGAACAAACCACAAGGCTAGATAACAAAACTCAAGCACAAACAGGTTTTGAGCACAAGCGGGCTATATAGAACAGCAAGTAACGCATGCACCCAGATAACACCAAATACCAAGGCTCATATCAAAAGCCAAAAACATATGCAATCTAAAAGCCAACCGTCAAGTTGAAGTTGTTTCAACTGAACTAAACTACCAATGTAGTCCATAGAAAACTTACACAAATAACTTATATCCAATAATATTAACTCACACAGAACCCATTGAATTAAACATAGTTGAGCTTGCCATTAATGTGAATCTTGTAATGGACTGATTGAGAAAGTGCCACATTATTGATGAAGTAAACCAAACCCCCTATCATACCATGTTCGGGAGGGGCATATATGCAGCCATTCTTACAATTCAAAAACTAGTAAAACAGAAAATAGTAATATGTCTCGGATGATCCACAAAAGTACCAATGGTTCATCCACCAGAGTTCTCAAAAATCACATTATTACTTAGTAACACTTGAATAAAATAAATTGTCTACAGATACAACTAAAACCAATCAAATTCATATGGTGTTTCTCGCATTGATATGATTCTTGTTAAAGCAGAACAAAGATTCAAATATTGCACAAAATAACCTTTTTTTTACAAAAGAATGCACCCACATGTAGATTCCAATAAAGAAAATTTCTTAGTACCACTGAAATTTTCACAACTTAAAACCCAATATATAGTACTTAGCTAAACTAAAATTTCACAAGAAACCATCTCAATGACACTATTCTTGAAAGGGCATAGTTAGAATATTGTTAACCAATAAATTTCTATGGAATTGATCAACCTAAAAGCCAAAGTAGCCAAATTTAACAGTAATAAAGCTGGAACTAGAGTTGCCCAAAACAAGAATCCAAAAAATAAGAATGGCCCAAAACTTAAATTCACAAAAAAACAAAGAATAACTGAGATTACCATGAAAATAAATACAAGAAACCACATAACAAGAAGAGGAAATGGCAAAAACTTCCCCAAGTAAAATTGTGATTGATCTTTCAAAATGTAACAAAAGGGCATGTATATTTGAAAGAACAAAGAAACAGAATAAGGTTGATCCACTTAATGGACTAGTAATAGGAAATCATCCATATTTCAGAACAAATTGATGAAACCTTCAGAGAAACGGTGAATCGATGAAACCTACAGAGATAGAACAGCAAATCAATGACTCTAAGAACAACGAACAGCGAATTGGCAACTCAAGATAGAACAGAGAGGAGAGACCCACAACCCAGACCCACAATGTAGAGACCCACACCGATCACAATCCAAAGTCACAAACCCACAACCCAGAGACCTACACCCACGCCGATCACAATCGGAAATCACAAACCCACAACCTGACCCACGCCAATAGGTGACTTTGAGATAGAACAGAGAGGAGAGAGCGAACAAAAGGAGAAAAAAAACCTGTGAAGGAGATTTTATAGATCAATGATAGTAGAGAGGAAATCGGTGGTGGCTTATATTCATGAATGGGAAGAGAATAGAGCAAAAGGGAAGAGGGAAGAAGAAAGAGTATGGGAGAGTGGAGATGGAGGCGGTGAATACTGAATAGCTGAAGGAGAAGATGAAAGAGATATGAGAGAGAAAGAGGAATAAAAAATTAATAAATCCATATGCCACAGCTTACCATATCGTGGCAAATTTGTGACTCTACTGTAGCATGTTTTAAAAAACATGGCATTTAGAACATCTGATAAATGAGGTCAAATAGTGTTTGGTGTGGGATATGTGCCAAATACTTAGCATTTGGCACATCCCACATCTGTTGTGGGTGCTCTAAGATGGGCTAAAGTATCCTTCTCTAAACCAATTATAACTTACGACAAAACATAATTAAATTTTAATAACAAAATGGTGGGTGTCATTGTAATCCATTAATAAAGTGGAATTTTGATTAAAAGCTCATTTTCACTTTTCAAGGTTTTTTTTTTTTTTTTTTGCATGCTTTGCCTTCATTTAATAAGATGCACGGTGTTTACTAGCCCAACACGCTCACATGTTGGGGATTATGTTGCATGGCTAGAAGAATGTCCTAGCCTGATAGAGCATGCATGTGCTCAAGATAAATGTAATCTGCCTTTTGTTGTTTAATGAAACTGAGTTTTCCCATCAAATAAAAAAAAAAAGAAAAAAAGATGCACGGTGTTAAAAAGAGTTGTTCTAAAACTACAAATTATTTCACAATTTTTTTGTCATAATTTTGACATAACAGACTGTAAGTAATTAATTATTATTTACACATGAACTCACTATATTTTCTTCACCAATTATACTCTGTCACATCACAGTTATAACAATAAGTTGTGAAAAAATTTGTGGTATTAGAATTTTTCTGTTAAAATTTAAAAGATGCATTTCATTGTGATATCATTGATGACATATTGATTTTTTTTTTGTGTGTTTGTTGATGACATAGAGAAACATCATAGTGGTTATGTACTTTTATATATATATATATATATATATATAAATAAGTACATAACACCACTATGATATTTATCTCTGCACGCCATTGTAATTAATTTTCTTTTTTCTTTATTTCTTTTAAAAGAAATTTGATTTCTTTTATGTTTGATATAATCTAATCTTATGCAGGTGTTAGCCTATTTTTAATGCCGGCCAATAACTTTAAGTTGTTGAATCTATTCCTTCTCAAAAAAAAAAAAAAATGTTGAATCAATGTTTTTTTACTTTTTTAATACTAATTGCACTTCTCAGATTTTTTTAATTTTTAATTTTATTGAATCCATCAATTATGATTTACTAGTATGTAGCCCCGTGCTACCGCACGAGAATGGATATGTTATTAATCATGAGTTTATTCATGTTTAAAAGGTTCAGTCAAGTCTAAATTCATATTATTAATCAGAAAATTTCATTAACAAAACTTAGCAGTATATATATTTTACACAGAAAGATGAACCTTGGTGACAATGTTTATCCAAAAGATCCATTCACGCTTTTGAATCTTCAATCTCTATTGGTGATTGAAATTTTCACAGCTTAAATTAAAATTAAAAAAAAAAAAAAAAAAAAAAACCTCAGAGTTGTACTCATTTTGTAGTTTTACGATGGGTCATTTTGTAACATGATGGGCATTTGTGTGAAGAAAAAACCTTTGAAGTTCCATGGCTGATAAAAGAAATTCTCTCCAATCTCTTTTTATAGAGAGATGGGTTTGTGCGTGTTTTTATACATCCTTCATAGTTGTATTATCATGAAGCAGGTCCAATGGATTTAGATTGGTACTACCGATTCCCAAAGCATGAGTGTTTAATGTGTTATTAATTTCATCTCATTGGCTTCTGCATATGACAGTAAAATTAAAAATAATTAGATTGTACATGTCTATAGTAAAATTGGACTTCAATTTCATATTCTAATTGAACAATTGGAATGATAATATATGATAGTAACAACAATAGGAAAATTCAAATAAGATTTCGAATTAAATTGTAACAATCTGAATAAAAAATTCCAGTAGAAAGACAGGGTGGAGTGATCCACTCCAAGAAGGCGACCAAAGTTGCATAAATATAGAATAATAAATCTCTCTCCGAAAAATTTACATTGTTCATAACTTTTACCTTTACTGAACATTTTAAAAACATAGTGACTCACATCTGCCATCCAGACATCTACAGCCGGATCCTCTCCAATTCGCATGAGATTCCATTGATCACTAAGTTCCTTTGCAGCCTGCAAAAAGTATCATCCATCGGTCCACAATAGTGCTTTCTTCATTGTTATAGGTGCCCAACCTAAACAAAAAGCCAAATATAAGGATAGTGAATTTTAGGCATAATGTGCATCTAATCACATATTAGCAATTTATAACAAATGTAAATATGCAAACTTTGTAAGTGAATAGTAAACAAAACTCAGTGTCAGAACCAAGAAGAAAGCACTTTAATCCTAAACTCAGTGCAAATGTAAAGATGCAAACTTTGTAAGCAATTTATAACAAAGATGCAAACTCTAGCTTTGCTATCTTTTTGGAAATTATGCAATGTACCCAAACCAAGTTCTTATCACCGATACTAATCTCTTTGGTTTTCACGTTTGACTACAAAATCAAAAAAAAACTTAATTAGCATAGTAACTCACTTGACCCGATACATAGAAGTGGTTTTAATGAGAATGGGCCACATACATTTAGCCACATGATGCAAAATTCAACTTCAATTTCAGATTCTAGACACATGGCACAAAATTAGAGTTCTAATTTGGAATTCAATTTCACACTCTCTCTGCTTCACCTATTATTTTATATATAGATGACAAAGGAGGGAGAGATTTGAACTCTAATAATTTCTATGAAAAACACTAAGAGGGGCTAGTTAAGTTATAAATCTTTATTTCCTCTTTTTAGATCATGGGTATGAATAATTTAAACTTGCACCCATAACTTGACCTTAGATTGCTTCTATAAAAAAAAAAGAAAAAAAATATATGGGATTACCTATATATGAAAAATAATAATTAATTACGATACCTATATTTCAAAAAAATATTTAAAATTTTAATTTAAATATCTTGAATTATGTATTATGAAAATTATGAAAATTTTCTCTTTTTAGAATTTATAGATGGATTAAAGTTCTATATAATATATGATTTGAAAAAATTAAGTGTAAAACTTTTATTTAAAATTCATAATACAATGATTTTATTGAAACAAAATCTTGGCAATTCAAACCAATACAATGTTAAATTTCATATCAAACAAGTTATACTGAGATTTATTATTTGAATATCCTAATCCAAGTGTAAGCATGTAGAGTAGAAGTAATCTATTCAAAGATATTTTGGACAAAAGTATCTTTTTGGTCTCTACATTTTGAGCCAGTTTCTACTTTGGTCCCCACATTTTTTGAACTCCTATTTTCGTCCTTAAATTTTAAAAAACTTTTTCCATTTAGTCTCTATTGTCATTTCACTAATAGAAAGTACTTACGTGGCACATAAAGTGCACAGTTGGCACATGAAGATTAACCACATTGAAACTTGAAGAACCTTAAACCAACTTCAAAAGCTCTATGGGATTACCCATTGAAACCCAAAGAAAATTAAAGAGAATCAATGTGGAAATGATTGAATGGAATGATCGGACGATGATAAGATTGATGATGGAAAAAGTCCCATGGACAAAAACCCTTCTTCCCCAAAGACCGATGCCAAAATCCCTTAAGTTTTCTTGTTCTTCCGCAAAGACCCATAGCCGAAATCAATAAATTCAAAGCAAATCTAAAAATCTCAAACACTAAAAAAACCTAGAAACTTAAAATCTCAAACAAAACCCAGTTTATTTCAAACAAACAATAACAAATTCAACCAACCTAGCCAATTTGGCTAACTAAATCAAACAAATAGCTAAACTCAAATTAACTGTCATAGACCCATAACTCCAAAAGATTCAATAGAGAGAGAGAGAGAGAGAGAGAGAGAGTTGTATTGGTTTTTTGTGTGGGTTTAATTTTTTCAGTTTGTGTGTATTTAATTTTGTGTTTGTTTTCTAAGGAAAAAAAAAAAATGAAAACTGCCAATTTTTTTTTTCTTCTTCTTAATTCTAGGTTTGTGTTCTTGTGTTTGATTATTTGGGTTTGTATTATTATGTGTTTTTGTTCAAGATGAACCCATATATGAATTCATTTGTTTTTGGTTTTTAATTTTTTTTTTTTTGGTTAAAGTTGATAAATTAAGTTTTTAAAATCAGATGTTGACGTTACATTATTATTAGTATGGCCATGTAGGCACTTCATGTGCCAACTGTGTATTCCATGTGCCATGTAGGCACTTTCCGTTAGAAAGATGACAATAGGGATTAAATTGAAATTGAATTTCAAATTTTAGGGACCAAAATAAGAGCTCAATAAATGTGGGGACCAAAGTGGAAACTAGCCCAAAATGTAGGAATGAAAAGATATTTTTCCCAATATATTTTTATATTTCTCAACCAATTTGTTGGATTCATTGAGCTTAGCAATCAAATCATCATTTTCACAAAATAACTTGCTCAAATTCTTTTGAAACTTCTTAGCATTTTTCGTCAAGAGTTTGTCAACAACACCCATAGATTCAAATGACATGTCATCACACTTATGAGGATTAACACTCATAGAGGCATTTTTACAAACACGTGGCATGTTACATTCATCACCAACCAAATCATACAAAAAGGCATACAAAGCACAATCCATGGCAAATAAACACAAGGGGTCAAGGATCACACTTAGGTATTTAAACCACAACAAGTGTACCCGCTCTGATACCAATTGAAAGTTCAAATAGTGTATAAAACACCCTTGAACGTTTAGACCCCCAAAGACAAAATAACCAATTCAAGCTTTATGACAAACAACTAGTGTGCCGAAAATGAACAAAAGCTATAAATAGAATTCGTAAACAATCTAAGCCAATTAAAAACACATCCACAGCAAAAAATAAAAGGCAAAGATAAAGGGAAGAGAGATGCAAACACAAGGACAACACACGATGGGTTATCGAAGAGGAAACCGAAGCCCTCGGCGTAAAACCTCTCCGCCGCCTTCTAAGCTGTCAATAATCTACTAGAAAATGTAGTTGAGATACATGAACAGTAATAGACCCTCCAAGCCTAATCTACCCGATGTACCTAAGCCCTCCAAGCTTCTTGCTCCAACAAGATTGCACCGAACCTTTTTCTTTTCTAGCTTACCGGATTCCGCTATAATCCATAGCATCCGCCATATTTGGCATCTTCCAATGCTTCCCAAAACTCCAAAAACACTCAACACTCTAAATGGGTGTGGGTAGTGTTTGGATAGAAATCTCCTCTCAATAGGTATTACAATGAGAGAGGGAATGAGAAGAGACAACAAAGATTTCTCTCTAAGAATGAGTAGCTCTCTCTAGTTGGGTGGGTGTTTTGAAGAAACCTCTCTTAGGGTTTTTCTTTCTGAATAGCTACACATATTTTGTGGGAATGAGGGGTATTTATACTAGTGTGAGAATGGAATGCGAAGAGTCAGTTTTTCCAAAACAGGGCTGTCTAGCGACTTGACCTCGTGACTTGACTGAGTCGCGAGTTCAAGCCGCGAACTAATTGAATGGCCAGTCTAGATTTTTGTCCTATAGTGCTCCAGCTGGCATAACTGTTCAACTCCCCTGCATGCTCTGCGTGTGTGCAACTTTTGGTGGCTTGCAAGCCGCGAGCCTCCCACGAGTCCAGTTGCGAGTCCCTGCTTCACTGCACAATCTTGAGCATTTCTTCACACTCTCTCACACTACCCTTACATGATTCCCACCTAAATACAGGGTTTCTAAGTGCTGTATTACAAGCAAATTTGTCACGGAATAAAGCCAACACATGGTTGATTAAATTCAACCTTACATCCACCATTCCACTAAAAAAATCTCACATGTTTAAAATTGCTGAGTCAGAAAAATTTTAAATAGAAGTTAACTACTGACTCAGCAATTTTAAACATATGGGATTCTTTTTGCAGAATGGTGGACAAGTAATGTAGTCCATTATGAGGATTGTATAATTTCTCTTAAAACCCAAATCACCTCTATCTTTTGAATCACACACTTTTCCCAAGTCACCCAATTCATGCATTTATTTTACCCCCCATTCCCTCACCAATTTTCCTCACCATTGCACTAAGCTTGTCACATATTATACAAGGTAGTTTAAAGACATTCATCATGAAGGGTAGGATAGTGTTGTGTTTGAATTTTGTTTAATTGCATCAAAGAGAAAAATAAAAAAGAATTTGTTTAAGTACAAAGTTTAGTTACAAAATTAGTTATAGTATAAGGTTACAACCTTATTCAATATCTTTTTATTAGATGTGAATTTTGACAAATCTACCATTGAATTACATTTTCTTCTCATATCCTCTATGCTTGCAAAATTTTTAGGAAATTAAAGATCAATAGCAATGTCATCAATACATTGTTTAAATTACAAGTTTTTATATTTTTATGCATAAAATATAAACTCATAGATCATATTAGTAAATAATATCCAATGACACAAAATTTGGCATGTATATTAAGAGCATAAAGAACATGCAACTCAACTGTTAGATTTTCAAAATATGTAGTAATATTAATGATATTAAGTAACAACCAATATTGTAGCTAAACTTTATCTCTTGTTTAATTACATTTTCTTTGGGTGGCAGGGGGTGCTTTTATGTAGTCGTCTCTATTGAACCTATCATAGTATCATCCTACCATTGGAGATCATTAGACCATTAGTTTCCTTTTTATCTCAAAGTATACTAAGGCATGAATTTTAAAAAAGGGTACCAGAGCATGAATGATGAATCTGAATTCCAAGCTCTAGTACTTGGGAATAAATGCATCCCTAGCTGCTTTATGGAGAAATCCAAGCCTTAAAAATTTTCTACCTCATATCATATGGAACTGAACCATGACCCTCTCAAACAAAATACTGATCAATTCATATTAAATTAAGTTGAAAGGAGATTGTGTTAGAATTTTTTTTCTCTCTCTCCTTTGTGTCTGTTTGTTTCTTAAAATAAAATAAATAAATAAAAAGGTAGAAAGGAGATTATTATTATTATTTTATAAAAGAAAGAAGAGTAATTAAAGCAAACTCTAACCCAACAAAACCTTTAATTTATTTCATCCTTGACTCTTAAAAGGCCAAGAACAGAAGTGAACCTTGAAAGGTAATTATAACTCCTAAAATATCATAAATGCGTACTCCTTATTCTGACATAATTGTGGGTCTTACTAATTAAATTCATGGTGGGACCCACAATTCATGTGAGAGAGGGGAGTATACATTTATTGTACTACTGGAGTATTCAATAATTTTCCAACCTCGAAAATTGAAAATTTGTATGCGAAGGAAATGAATGAAGCCTATACACTACAAAAAAATCGCCCTGTTCCAGCGTTTTTTTCTTGGAGGTTTTAAAAACTGTTGTAATAGATAAGCCTGTACCAACGCTTTTTGAAAGCGTTGGTATAGGAAACCCTATTACAGCAGCTCAAAACTAGTGCTTTACAAATTGCTACAATAGGAGGCCTATAGCAGCGGTTTTCAAAAACGTTAGTACAGGAAGCCTTATTGCGCTGGAATAAGGTTACTGATTTCGCTTCTAGGAAAGACCTATGCCGGCGCTTTTAAAAGCGCTAGAATAGGGTCAATCTATTCCAACGCTTCTAAAAGCGTTGGGATAGGTCTTTCTCCATAAGGGAATGGAGAGACCTGTCCTAGTGCTTTTGAAAGTGCTAGAATAGGTGGACCCTATTCCAGCGCTTCCAAAAGCGCCAAGAGAATTACGGATTAATTATTAAATTCCACAGTCAACTTCTTTGTCAACATGTTAGGGCCATGTACAACTCTTACGCCATTATGTAATGTCTTGGCTTAAGAAAGATTTATAAAGGCGTCATCATATTATAAAACTGGTGCACGTTTCCAGAAGAATAAAATTTGAATTCTTAGATCGGGTGCAATCCAATTATAGCTTTCATAAATAAATAAATAAAAATGTAGCTGGTTCTTAAAAATAAATAATAAATAAATAAATAAACAACAACAACAACAACACTGTTTATTTCATACACTATTATTAAAAATTTTAAAAAAACACTGTTTACAATGTGTGTGATAGTATTTTTGCCAAAAGGAAAACCAAATGTTTGTTGCAGAGACATCACTAGAATGATTGCACCAAATGCACGTGAGGCAAGAAACTTGGATCATAAATTATTTAACCAGGTTAGGCCAAAATAGGGTTTTATCCCTTTCTCACAAACTTTCCAGCAAAATGTCTCATGTCTGAAACTATTTAAGAATATGCCATTGTTTTGAAACTCGATTTTTGGACAATTGAGTAATAGCGAACTTGGACTTAGATTTTTTTTTTTTTTTTTTGGAACTCGAGTTCCATTCAAAGAACTCAAGTTCATGAAACTCGAGATCCACATTTTTTTTTTTTTTTAAATTTTCAGTTCGCTATAACTCGATTGTCCAAAAATCGAGTTTCAAAATAGGGGCATTTTTTTGAATAGTTTCAGACAAGGAACATTTTGCTGGAAAGTTTTGGCGAAATGTGCAAATGCCCATTTTGGCCCAGATTATATATAATGGGTTCTTTCTTGGAAGGTATTAATTAACTAGTAAAGTGTTAGGCATAGTTTATCAAGTACCATGAATAGTTACATGAATAGTACCATGAAAGTGTACATTTTAGGCCAAATGATTGTACATTTTCTGCCAAAATGAAAAATATTAGTCACATTTTTGTCTATAATATACACTTTATACGGTATTGTTCATGTAAACTAATCAATGCCCTAAGGATGATCACACGTCAGTTGGGTTCATGTGATAACTCTTAACCTATGGCTCGACCCAATCATTTTGAGTGATGAACGAGCCTATGATCGAACGCTTGGAGGAAGTTGATCTAACTCATTCTTGGGGTGAGAATTTAGATTTTGGTTGAGTGGCAAGTAATGGTGAAAGTAGTGAGCATAACATGATCTGAACAGTGCAAGCATGGTATGATTTCGAATTTTGGACGGTTGCTAGCATGATTTTAAAAACCCGACTGGACCGGCCAGACCGACTAGTTGAACCGAGAACTGGCCACCAATTCAGTTAGGAAAAAACTCCAAAAATTAGCGAAAACCAAGAATCAGAGGCAAATTCGGTTTTGCCCTTAGTCTGGTTTTTAAAACCATGGTTGCTAGCATAAGATGATCTAAATGGCAATGGCGCGAGACATGATTTGTTAAACATGAGCATACCATGTTCTAGATGATGGTGACACAACAATATCTTGATGGTGGTGAGACATGATCTAGTGCAAAGCTCGTCCTCGAGTTGATAGTCAAGATTTGAAATCTTTTTTTCCAAATAAACAAATACTTTGAATGCTTTAGTAACTTGATCAAGTTTTGAAGTACACCATAAATTTTTCTCTCATCTACCTTCAATTTATTTACAACATCAATCAAGAAAAGATCGATAATAAAATTAAAATTTTTTACTCCAAGAAAATCAACATGTTGTGTAGCCATTTTCAACAAATCAAACAAAACCTGGGGATTGTGAGTTGTGGACTCATCCTAATATTGGACCTCAATTGGATCTTCCACAATATTCTCAATAATTACCATCTATTGATTTCTGTCATTATCCACAATTAACTCAAACTTCTTTAATTTCTTTGACCTCTTCATCAAATTTTTGACAAATGGTATCTTCAAGTTTCAATTCAACAACTTGTTGCAAGTCTTGATCTTTTTCAACCACTTCAAAATTTTCTTTAGAAATTAATTGATGCATCTTGTCAATCCTTAAACCATTTTTTTTCTTGACACGTGAACATGGCTATAATAATTTTTGTTTTGTGGTCTCTCTTTCATGTTTTGAATATATTACTTTTCATATGAATATACAAATCTGTAATCAACACTTGTATGATCTAGTATATCATAGTAGTCATGAGGAAACCGTAAATTAATAAACACCATTTTCATTCTTTGCCAAGAGCGGATTGCTTACCTTGACGCTTTTTATCGATTTGAATGTCTTCCCACCAAAGTTGTCAAAATCGAGATCCTACGTAAGATTGTTGAAGGTAGGTGGGATCATAAATTGTAGAATCAGATCATGAATCATAAGATCCTACATATTTTTAGATTTAAAGCAAAAAATGCATTGATAATGACTTTGTATGTTTAATAATCACGTAAATTATAAATTCATCCATAAAAAAAACTAAGATTTGCATCATATGATGTAATTTGCATGTCATACATCACTGAATTTGTACTAACGAAACAAATATACTTAAGTTTTGAACAAATGTATCTAAAAAGTTCAATAAATGTTTAATTAGCAACCAAATACCAAAATATTTATCAAAACATATGGAAAATATTTTCCAAGTTTGAAATCCAAAATAAGTTAGCAAATGGAAACTAGCTAACTACAATATAAAATCCAAAAGCAAGATGAATATTCAGGTGAGGTGAACATTTAATTATTCCTATTCTAAGGTTCTTATAACCACCGTCCTAAATTCCTAATCATCATCATCCATTTCATCATCTATGTAGACATTATATATTTGTATACTAGAGTTGCAAAAGACATCAAGATACAATTTCACACTCAACTATTCAAGTGATACCACTCAACAACAATTAAAGATCATGCTCAAAAAAAAAAAAAAAAACTATAAATCAATATACAAATAAAAGCATAGTTGATAAAATTATATATAAAAAAATATTTTAGTAATATTAGAACACAAATTAGTATATTGATCAAACAAATTTTACAACATTATAGTTTAAAAGGCAATAAAGCCAACATTAAATTCTTCATTTAGAAATGATGAAGCATTCCTTCATTTTGATTACAAGTGAACTAGAAACTAGAAAACCTTTGCTTAGGTTAACATAATTAAAAATAAAAAATAAAAAGTCATACCATCACAACATGAAAAATTAAAAACCCTCAAAGCTTCATCAAAACCAAAAAATTATCCCATAAAAAAAATAAAAAATAAAAAATAAAAATAAAAAAAAAAACCAAAAATTTATGTTTTTGGTAAGATCGGTAGGATCCCATACGATCCTATGATCCTATACGATCCTACATGATCTTACGTACGATCCTACCATTTTTACGATCCTAGTGCGATCCTAAATGTTTTGGTGAAGTGGGATCGTAAAATCATGTAATCCTACAATCTAAATTGCGATTTTGACAACCATACTTCCCACCATTCCTCTTCTTCACTGTCCAATTTATTAAACATAAGCCATACTTTTTCATTATCATAAATCTTCCAAAAATTAAAACATTCTTCCAAATCAAGAAGCCATTTAATAAAATCCAACTTATGCATCTCTCCACCAAAGAATGGAATTTTCTTGTAGTTAGGAGTGCATCTTTGAATTTATTGATCAGCGTTGTTGTGAGATGATTTCCTAGCAAGAAGAGTAGCAATCGCTTGGTGGATTTCACGCATATCTTGCTGACTTTCTTCATGAAATTGTTTCATCTCTTCATAAAATTGGTAGAAACTCAGCCCTAGTGAGGACTAGGTCTTTAACTTCGATGTTGTTGTGGTGGTGGTTACCGTCATGCCAGTTAGCCATCCAACCAGAGTAAGTCAATGCTTTGATATCAACTGATGTCACAGAAGCCCAAAGAAAGCACACCCAATGCTCTCTTTAATGGACCAAAAATTAAACTATTAGTTTCTAGTACTAAACCTTAAATCCATGGAGAGTTCCTTGAATTCATAAGGTGATAGGTCTGGGATTCACGAGAGAAAACAATATATTTTAAAACAAATCCTAATTAATACCTAATCATAATAGAAACCAAATTTGACCTAAAAAACATTAAAGGTACTTAAAAATAAGGAAATAAATACCTTAAACCTAAAATAACAAAAATTACATTAAAAAATCAATCAGTAGATTTTTTCCTACATAAGAAAAATCCTCAAGTTTTTCAGATAAAGTGAGCAACACACTAACACTACTTAAAGTTATAGAAATAAAATAAAATTAATGATACGTTTCCACAATATTTGATTTAATTGCTCCTCAACCACCAGGCCCCACATGTTATTAATGCTAGCTTTCATATCATGATGTTAGACCCTTTTTTTTTCTTTTTCTTTTTTTTCTTTTTTGAGGAATTGTCATGATGTTAGACTTGACAGTGCAAGAGTATTGGGGAAAAATAGTTGCATGAAAATATTATACTAAAAAATAGCACGTATGTTGTAATAAGTATTATTATTTATTCAAAAAAATAGGGATATTTATCTCATATTAGTTGTGTGTGTAGTGTATACTGTTTATAACCCCAGTTTACAATTATAAAGGTTAGACTCTCCAGCCTACAACTGCAAAGATTAGACTCTTTTGTAGTTGTATCCTGATTATGTAATATATTATAAACTCGGTTTAGAACACTAATATTACTATTTTCGAGTGTGTTCTAATAAGTATTGTTGTTTACTCAAAAAAATAGGAATGTTTATCCTACTTTGGTTGTGTGTGTCTAGTGTCCACTGTTTATAACTCTAGTCTACAATTACAAAGGTTAGACTCTTTTGTAGTTGTACTCTGATTATATAATGTATTATAAACTTGGTTTAAAACACTAATATTATTATCTTCGTATGTGTTATAATAATTATTTTTACTCCCAAAAAAAAAAAAAATAGCACAGGTACAAACCAAAGATTTTCATTTTAAAATGAAAGTGACCAAAGATTAAAATAGAGAGAGGGACAAAGCTATAGCCTATAAGGGCATCCCAACAAGAAGGCTCCACTCCAATAAAAAAAGAAAAGAAAAAGACATGAAGTTTCCACTCCTATCAAAAAAAAAAAAAAAAAAAAAATGAAGGCTCCACTGCCACTAGTCCAACTTGATATCATGATTAAAGTATTGCTCAAACCTAGTTTATTATCCCCCCAAAAAAAAAAAAAAAAAAAAAATTATCATAAAAATGGTGACGTATTTGCTTACTATATGATCAACAATAATTAACATCATAAAAATGGTGACTTATTTGCTTACTATATGATCAACAATAATTAACAACAGTACCACTGGTCACGATCCCTGTAGTCCTTTGACATATATAAGAGGTCGAAGAAGAAGAAGAAAGAACAATCAAAGTCCAAACCTCATATACTTTTTTTTAACTGACTCCAATACCGTTATATCCAAAAAAAAAAAAAAAACTATCCTTGTGAACATTTTGAGCAAAACTAGAATTGTCAAATCTATGTACAATTAATAGTGAATTTAAAGTATCTCTGCTCAAAGTAACATCTAAATCTTAGTATTACTTTCTTATTCAGAATATGGTTGTTTTTTTAAACATGCATAGTGGCCTTTTCCTGTTTCGTCGGATTTTTAAGGAATAAAGATTGAAATATTGGTCTTATTCACGTAAAATTTGAAGAAAATTTTCTGGGTTTTGATGGGTTTCATCAGTTATTGAAGAAGTGATAACCATTGGAGTAAGCTATATATAGAGTTTGAAAAATCCTTGGTGTGTTTTCTAACTTTTTAGCTGCTGTTGCAAAAACATGGAGACTGTTGACCTTTATAATGCGGGAAATAGTTTTCGAAGAAACAGTTCTTCCATATGGAGGAGTGGTGGCGTGGAAGCGTACTCGAAATCTTCCGGAGATGAAGATGATGAAGAAGCTCTTAAATGGGCTGCCCTCGAAAAGCTTCCTACTTTCAACCGGTTGAAGAAAGGTTTACTAACTACACAGGAAGGCGAGACCAGTGAAATCGATATACATAATCTTGGACTTCATGAAAGGAAGATTTTGATTGATAGGTTGCTGAAGATCCCCGAGGAGGACTATGAGAAGTTCTTGTTGCAGCTCAGGAACCGCATAGATAGGTGTGTTTTCTTACTAGTTTTATACCATTTTTTTTTTTTACATAAAAATAGGAGGAGAGTTTAAAATAAAAATAAAAAGTTGTACACAGTACACAAAACTTCCATTTTAACTTATTATTATTATTATTTCGGTTTGGTCTATATCTTTGGTGAATTTTCAGTTATTAGTGTTCATGTTTCTTGATATTTGATATTTGTTAGAGTTGGAATTGATGTTCCCACAATTGAAGTTCGATTTGAGCATCTAAGTGTAGAAGCAGAAACCCATGTTGGGAGCAGAGCTTTGCCTACACTTTTTAGCTTCATTTTTAACATATTGGAGGTAACAATTTGTAACACACAACATTCGTCACAATTATATAAATTTGATGTATTTAATCTATCATATATGTTTGTCTAGAGATCTTCTTCTTATTATTTTGATTCTTACCGTTTACTTTGCCCTTTGATTTTAAAAGGATGTCTTGAGTTATGTCCATATTCTTCCAAGTAAAAAGAAGCATTTGTCCATTCTTCAAGATGTTAGTGGAATCGTTAAGCCTGGCAGGTGAGAAGGAAAGCTCAGTTCATATTCTTGAACTGAGTTATGAATGTTGGAAATTTTTATTCTATTTAGAATATTGGGGCACTGATTTCTTACTTTGTTCATATGCATTTTCCAGAATGGCATTGCTATTAGGCCCTCCAAGTTCCGGGAAGACCACACTCTTATTAGCTTTGGCCGGAAAGCTTGATCCAACTCTAAAGGTGAATAAAGTTTTGATCAAGGCTTTAATCCTTTCATTGGTTCTCAATATGTAGCTTTATATTTTCAGCTGATTAGTCTAATCTCCAATATGAAACTGGAATTTCTCCTCTAGTTCTCAGGAAGGGTGACATATAATGGCCATGACCTGCGCGAGTTTATACCCCAGAGAACTGCTGCCTACATCAGTCAGCATGATCTCCATATTGCAGAAATGACTGTGAGGGAAACATTGGCCTTCTCTGCAAGATGCCAGGGAGTTGGATGGCGTCAGGGTTAGTCAGTTTATAGGGTTTCCACTTCATATTTTCTTTCAGGCAGTTTAATTTTCAGAATGTGGTCTGATTGATTTGTGTGTATACTGTAAAACATGAGTCTCCTGCATACTATTTCGAAAATTTGCAGAGATGCTAGCAGAGTTGTCTAGAAGAGAGAAAGCAGCCAATATTATGCCTGATCCAGATATCGATATCTTCATGAAGGTAAGAAAGAAGCTGCTGTCATTGACTTATTCTCAACCTCAGAAAATGATAGGCAGTTTAGCTCATATTTTCATCAAGGATTATGCTCAAATCAAGATTCAAGAGAGCTTGCACTCATGGTGATTGACAACTTATGTGTTTTTATTTGGCTTCTGCTATTTTAAGGGAGCATCAACTGAAGGCCAGGAAACAAGCATCATGACAGATTATGTTCTAAAGGTAACATCAGCATGGATTGAAAAATTTCCAATAGGTTTCCATAATTTATTATTTATTTGAGTCCACATCATTACAGGTTTTGGGATTGGAAGTGTGCGCAGATACCATAGTTGGGGATCAAATGGTAAGGGGCATCTCAGGAGGACAAAAGAAGCGTGTTACAACAGGTAAACTCAATTGGAAACACAAATTTACATAAAACTTTTGTTACTTGCGAATTAACTATTTGTCTCCAATAATTAATTCGAAGGTGAGATGCTGGTTGGACCAGCCAAAGCCCTGTTTATGGATGAGATATCTACTGGGTTGGACAGCTCGACAACTTTTCAAATAGTGAATTCAATCAAGCAAAACATTCACATTCTCCATGGAACTGCAGTCATCTCACTCCTTCAGCCAGCACCAGAGACTTATGTTCTTTTTGATGATATAATTCTCCTCTCCGATGGCCAAATTGTGTACCAGGGTCCCCGTGAACACGTTCTTGAGTTTTTTGAATCCATGGGCTTTATGTGTCCTGAGAGGAAAGGTGTGGCTGACTTCCTTCAAGAAGTAAGTATACATATAGGCTTGCCTGTCTAATCGATTCCAACATAAATAATTGATCTCCTAAACGTTAGCATTACCTCTATTTCCCATTTAAATCATTTCTGTATAATAAATATTGTAGGTAACATCACACAAAGATCAAAAGCAGTATTGGGCACGTGAAAATGAACCTTACAGTATTGTCACAGTCAATGAGTTTGTTGAGGCATTTCAATCATTCCATGTTCGAAGGGGGATTCAAGGTGAGCTTGCAATTCCATTTGACAAGAGCAAGAGCCACCCAGCTGCTTTGACAACTCAAAAGTATGGTGTTAGAAATGAGGATCTCTTAAAAGCTTGCTTCTCCAGAGAATTGTTGCTTATGAAGAGGAATTCATTTGTGTACATTTTCAAGTTTACCCAGGTGGATTTTTAGTTCATTTGAATCTTTGTATTACCCTTCTTGGTATTGCATGATTTTAACATATCCTTTTCTATGTGCAATTAGCTTACTATAGTGGCACTGATTACATCAACGGTTTTTCTACGAACCAATATGCACCGCGATTCAGTAGAGGATGGAGGAATTTATGCTGGTGCTTTGTTCTTTAGCGTGATTATAACTCTGTTTAATGGATTGGCAGAGCTTTCCATGACCATTGCAAGGCTTCCAGTTTTCTACAAGCAAAGGGACCTCCTCTTTTATCCTCCATGGGCGTATGCACTTCCAGCATGGATCCTCAAGATTCCCATTTCTTGTATGGAAGCTGCTGTATGGGTATTCATTACCTACTATATCATTGGATTTGACCCAAATGTCGGAAGGTGGGCAAGTAATAATTATAATCAATTTATTGCCAATTTGCAAAGATGTTTTTGGGACATATTCTGTTCCGAATGATATATGGATGTATGTACTGCAGATTGTTTAGGGAATACCTTCTGCTTGCATTGGTTAATCAGATGGCTTCTGCATTATTCCGATTTATCGCAGCAATGGGCAGGAGCATGGTTATTGCTAACACCTTTGGTTCATGTGCACTGCTCACACTTTTTGCACTGGGAGGGTTTGTCCTGTCAAGAGGTATAATATAATAAATTAAGAAATTGAATTTACAATATACAATTTACAGTTTACAGTTTTTTTTTTTTTTTCCTCTCAAATTTAGATGCACCTACCATGATGCTTCTTGCTTATTTTTATTATTTATTTTTTATTTTTTTTGTTTTCCTTAATGCTGCAGCGGATATAAAAAAGTGGTGGATATGGGGCTATTGGATATCTCCCTTGATGTATGCTCAAAATGCAATAGTGGTTAATGAGTTTCTTGGGAAAAGCTGGGGCAAAGTAAATTCTAAAAAAGAGCCATTTTCTGTCTTTTAATTTTGGTGTATCCTCTGATGTCTCAAGTTACTTTCATATTTAAGGTTCTCACAAACTCAACGGAAACACTGGGAGTAGCAGTTTTGAAGTCCCGTGGGTTCTTTCCACATGCATATTGGTATTGGATAGGCGTAGGGGCAATGGTTGGATTTGTATTACTTTTCAACATCTGTTTCACACTGGCTGCTTCTTACCTTAACCGTGGGTATCACAACTCTTTTCAATTTAGTACTTAATTTTTGTTTAATCTTCTCAATTTAATACTTGTACAAGCAGAAGAAACTTATGTGTCAGTATTGTACAAATAATTGTGCAGCATTTGGGAAGCCGCAGGCCATTAAAACAGATGATTCTGAAAGCACTGAACACAATGACAGAACAGAAGAGGGCACTCAGTTACGACAAAGAAGAAATAACTCAATTCATGACACTGAGATAGGTGATACAATATCCTATTATTAGTGTTTTGTGTGTTTTATCTATTTGTTATGCTTTAGGTGCCAATTACATTCTATTGACATACAGAGTATGGGGATGAGATTAGAACTGGCAGTACCTTGTCGAATTCATCATCATTGGTGATAGACGCTGCTGTTGAGGCCAACAAAAGCAGGCAAAAAGGAATGGTTCTTCCATTTGAACCACATTCAATCACCTTTGATGACATTATATACTCTGTTGACATGCCACAGGTACTTAAATGAGTGTTTGAAATTGTTTATTGTTTTGACATCCAAATAAAATATACTGTTTTATATGTTAATAAGAGAACGTAAATTGTATTCCAAACATATCAGGCCTAGTTTAATGTACTAAACTTGCAGGAAATGAAGAATCAAGGTGTCCTTGGTGATAAATTGGTGCTTCTGGAAGGTGTAAGTGGTGCTTTTAGGCCTGGTATTCTCACAGCTTTGATGGGAGTTAGTGGGGCTGGTAAAACTACTCTAATGGATGTGCTGGCTGGTAGAAAAACTGGGGGATATATAGAAGGGAACATTACAATTTCTGGGTACCCAAAGAAGCAAGAAACATTTGCCCGGATTTGTGGATACTGTGAGCAAAATGACATCCACTCCCCTCATGTTACTGTCTATGAGTCCTTGGTCTACTCAGCGTGGCTTCGTTTGTCCTCAGAAGTTCGTTTTGAAACCAGACAGGTTGATATCTGATACCAAATCTGTTTTGAGCTTTATATAGACAATATTTCTTTAAATGCATCCTATATCTATATACAAGCCAAGACCATTCAGAATTGGTTTGTAAGTCCCCAACGTAGAGCAGTGATCAGGCTGCTGTAATTTTGATCAAGCTCAGATAATTGTAGTCTGTCTTCGCAGAATTGGTTTGTAAGTCCCCAACGTAGAGCAGTGATCAGGCTGCTGTAATTTCGATCAAGCTCAGATAATTGAAGTTTGTCTTCTCCCTGCTCAGCTTCCAACCTTGATGATAATTAATCTTATATTTACTTTACATAAATTTGTTCATCATGTAGCTGGTATTGTTTCGCTTATACTGATAAAATCTTTAAAACTCAAGGTACTAATGAACCATTGGCTAAAGATATTAATATTTAGACAGCCACAAGCAACAAGAGCATTCCATAATCTTGATTTTTATTCTTGGATGCAGATGTTCATTGAGGAAGTTATGGAGCTTGTGGAGCTCAAGCCATTGAGGCAGGCAATAGTTGGGTTGCCCGGTGTGAGTGGTCTCTCCACTGAGCAGCGCAAGAGGCTAACCATTGCAGTTGAGCTAGTGGCTAACCCCTCTATAATATTCATGGATGAGCCAACATCTGGGCTAGATGCAAGAGCTGCAGCAATTGTTATGAGAACTGTTAGGAACACAGTGGACACTGGAAGAACAGTTGTCTGCACTATCCATCAGCCGAGCATTGACATATTCGAAGCATTTGATGAGGTGAGAAATCTGAAATTCTAATGGATTGCAAACTTGGGGCTTATTATTTGTTCCTTCTCTTCCAATACTTTGAATATGATAAATTATGGGGTTGCAGCTATTCCTTATGAAGCGTGGGGGACAAGAAATATACGTGGGGCCGCTGGGTCACCATTCTCATCGCTTAATCAAATATTTTGAGGTAGAACACAATGGACCCCAAAAGTGTGTGTGTGTGTGTGTATGTATATATATATCAGATTTTCAACTTCAAATCTTAATCTGAGTTGCAGAATATTGATAGATATGCCTTTTTCCTTTTGTCTAGGGAATCCCAGGAGTCAGTAAAATCAAAGACGGTTATAACCCAGCGACTTGGATGTTGGAAATAACCAGTTCAGCACACGAAGCAGATTTGGGGGTTGATTTTGCTCAAATATTCAAAAATTCAGAACTCTATAGGTATGTATGTTATGCACCACAGGACTAGCTACCAATTTTCAGAAAAATGCTAAGAAACCTTGAGAGCGTTATGTGGCTGAAACTTGTTGCTAAAAGCTTATACAACTGTGTGGCATGTGATTCAGGAGAAACAAGGCACTAATCAAAGAACTGAGCACACCTGCTCCTAATTCAAAGGATCTCTATTTCCCTACTAAATACTCTCGTTCGTTGTTCATCCAATGCTTTGCTTGCTTATGGAAACAACATTGGTCATATTATCGTAACACGCATTACACTGCTGTAAAAATTTTCTTTACGGCTTTCTTAGCATTGTTGTTTGGGACAATGTTCTGGGACCTTGGCTCCAAAATGTAGGTTTGAGAACTTAGAAATATATATAAGCTCAAATTCTTATTGCTTAATTTTCTGCAATATGATTCAACTCTGTTTTGCAAATTTCAGCTCAAAGCAGCAAGATCTATTTAATGCAATGGGTTCCATGTATGCTGCTGTGCTTTTCCTTGGGGTCCAAAATGCTTCCACTGTGCAGCCAGTAGTGGCCGTCGAACGTGTAGTGTTCTATAGAGAAAGGGCTGCTGGAATGTATTCAGCCTTGCCATATGCATTTGCTCAGGTAAAAGGGTCATAAACTCCTTTTACAAACTTCATATAGATTTATTCTCTTTAAGTTTATGCAGTTTCTATATGTCTCACTCTCTCTTTTTCACAGGTTGTGATTGAGCTGCCATATATCTTTGTACAAGCAGTGGTGTATGGTGTTATTGTTTATTCAATGATTGGATTTCAATGGACTGTCACCAAATTCTTTTGGTATCTATTTTTTATGTACTTCACTCTCTTGTACTACACCTATTATGGCATGATGTCTGTGGCTGTGACACCAACACACCAAATTGCTTCCATTGTTTCCACTGCGTTTTATGGGATATGGAACCTGTTTTCTGGATTTGTGATCCCAAGAACTGTAAGGGCTGCTGACTTCTAATAACTTTCCTGACACTAGGTTTCATTTGTACTATACAGATGTTGATGACTTAATAACTTTTTTTCTTTTTGTCTCTACCTTGACAACTTCAGAGGATTCCTGTGTGGTGGAGATGGTACTACTGGATATGTCCAACAGCTTGGACTTTATATGGACTTGTTGCATCACAGTTTGGAGATTTGAAGAACACACTCGACACAGGTTTAACAGTGGAAGATTTTGTGGAAAGCTACCTTGGTTTTAGACATGGCTTTTTGGGAGTGGTTGCAGCTGTGGTTGTGGGATTTGCAGTGCTCTTTGCATTTATCTTTGCCTTTGCTATCAGGACAATGAATTTCCAAAAGCGATAGGATTGACTCTTGGTTACTTGGATAGAATTTGCACTTTACTATGTTTACAAATTACACGTGTTTTTCCTAATGTCTTGGCATATCAGTTGCGCAGAGGTTAAAATGCCTTGCAAGTAGCCCTCTCTTCTACAATTGTACTTTTGAGTTTCATTTATCCTCATACCTCAAGGAGGAGAATTTTCTTTTGTTCATAATTTGCAAGATTTTTTTATTTTTTTTATTTATTTTTTAAGAAATGGAATATTTAGTATGTGTTTGGATTTTGCGTTTTACGCGTTACGTTTTCTACATTTTTTTTTCTTGGACGCGCGTCTGGCACTTTTCATTGTCCATGAATAGTGATTTTATGCTTATAAACAATGCCAAATGCATAAACAGTAACTTTTTTATTTTTTATTTTTATTGTTTTCAGTTTTCAACAAAATAAGCAGTATCTAAATAGACCCTTAATGAGCGTTTGGATAGAGCTTATCAGGGGTCTGCGTTTTCCTTCTTTTTTTTAATTTTTTTTTATAAATACCAGAAGCGCATTTCTCGTGGGACACAGACCTGCTAGTGGGTCACTGTGAACAGGACCCACTACCTCTTTGAACGTCCAAATTTTTTACTGTAATGGCACTATCAGTGGGTCCCATACACTATTTACGAGACCCACAAATATCTTTTTTCACCAAAAATTTCATTAAAAATGGATTCCACGACACTATTCATGTATTTAAAAATTATATTACTATAGGGTTTTTAGTTTTCAGCAAAATAAGCGATATCCAAACGGACCTTATATTAATAAAATAGTGGTTTGAGAGATATAGAATTAATTGTTGTATTTATAAAAACCTACACGGGTTGGGGATTGACATTTCATGGAGAATGTAATTTCATATATAGTCAAGGGAAGGCGTCAATGGGGGGAAGTTTGAGTACTCCTGATGGCAACAAGCAAGAAGTGTTCGTGAGTGTTCCTCATACATGCTCCAAGTGTCTTTGGAGTTACTACCAATCAATGGGATTTTTAGGGTGTGCGTGATTGGTCATGTATGTCCATATAATTTCATTACTAACCCTAGATTGAAAGAAACCACATGAAAAATGAAATAGGAACAAAATCTTAGGAAACCTAACACAGACTACTGATAGATATTTATTTTCCAGAATCAACACTATTTGGTTGATTAAAATTGAGCAGATTTTCCAATTTTTGAAAATTTTATGGTTTTATTGCCTTTTTTTTTTGGTGGTACATTTGAGGGATAAATCAGTGGGTTTTTTTTTTTTTTTTTTTTTTTTAAAAAAAAAAAAATCAATGTTGCTTTTATTATTATGATTGGCACTCTTTTGACCCTAAACGAGATGGATTTTCTAAATTATCAAATCAATCATTTATTCATAAAAATAAATTAATTTTGATAATGAAAAATTAGGAGAAAATGCCATTTGTAGTGTCTACTTATATTTTAGGATCAAAATTAATTTATTTCTTACATTTTGGTAGAAGTTAATTTGATCTCAATTAATTTTAACTAATATTTAATTTGGTGTCTACGATTTAACTCACTAGTGAAAAATACTTACTAGACAAATGGTTTGTATGGTTAACATAACAATATAAATCAATTAATTACACATTAAAAAAGCCACATAAACAAGTCATATACTTAACTAGCCCAATCAAATCTTGCCACCTCAATAGAGAAAATTCGAACTCACCCAAGCACTAACAAAAACCCAAAAACTCTCCCTCTAAATTCTCAAATATAGTCACCAAAATGCTCCTGGTCTCCGACAAGACAAGCGAACTGTGTCAAGAGATCCTGTACACCGGAGCACATACGGCACCACAAGTTTTCTTAGGAGTGGAGATTTTGTTATGTTTCTTTATATTTCTCCTTATACATAACCAGTTTGCAGTTCTGAAAAAAAAAAAAAAAAAAAAATTCACAACTTTATTCGTTCTCCAACACCACCATCTCGATTTACAACTTAACAAATCTTGGATTATAAAGCCACAGAAAGAAAAAATGGTTTGAATTATGGAGACAAAGGTCCTGTTTGTTGCTTTTGTGGTACTTCTTATGGTGTTGATGGTTTTGATTTTTTAATGAGTTTTAAATTTTGAGTGTACTTTTGTTTTAGAATTTTGTGACACAATCTGGGTCACTGTGAGTTTCTTTATGTTGCTTTCCTGTTCACTCTATTAAGTGTTTTGTTAGATTCCAATAGTGTTTTGTTGGAATTTTATTCGAGGTGGGAAACTTTGATTGGGCCAGCCATTTAAGTGCGACTTGCTTATGTGCCTTTTTTTAATGTGTAATTAATTTATTTATATTGTTACGTTAGCCACGTGTGCATCAGTAACGCAACTGTTTATCATGTAGGCATTTTTCATTAATGAGTTAACAGCAAAGACTAATTGATTGCAAGTTAAAAATAACAAAAATTAAAGGTCTGTTTGGGATCTGTTTATTTTGCTGAAACTAAAAATTTTTTGCTAAAAGTACTGTCGATAAAAGTAAAAATTAGTTAAAATAATATAGTGAGACCCATGAGTATTACCAAAAAGTGCAGTGAGACTTATGAATAATAGCAAAAATAAATTAAATAGTAAAATAAGCTGACTTTTTAATTTTTGCTAAACACACACTAAATTGATTATTATCAAAATATAGGGACCAGATTAAATGTGACTCCAAAATGGAGGAATCAAAATGACATTTTTGCCTAAAAATTATACAATTATGTTATGGGGACCAAAATAGTATTTTTAATTACTCTTAAACCGCACACCCTTAGTGCGGTAGTCACTCACAAGTATAAATGTTTGTAGGGTGTGGGGGGTAAGGGTCAGGGTTTAAATCTCTAGGAGAGAGTTTCACACACATAAACACTTAAATTAGGTTAGAGTAAAATTCTATCTTGTAAAAAATAAATAAATAAATAAATAAAAAATAAATAAATAAAACTCTTAAGTCTTCAGGACCGACCAAATAAATTAAATTAAATTCCATATATTCATGCAGTCATGCTTAGTTTGAAAACAGTTTAAACCAATGAAAATTATTCATTCATGACTTTATTAAAAACTTAATTTTCACCCATAAAAAGGATTGTTTTGCCCTTAAACTCATGATAATCCTTTATGAGGTGAAAATAGCCAAATACCACATTTTGGCAAAATTTGTGCCAATCTAGCACTATTTTGGAACTAAATAGCAATCTACCAATTTTCTAGTACTCAAGTTTGACTATTTTGGAACTAAATACCAATCTACCACTTTTCTAGTACTCGAGTTTTTTAAACTCGAGTTTTAAATGGTACTCGACTTTAAGAAACTCGAGTTCCTATTAAGCATTCCACCGTGGCACTGGCTGAGCTGGATTTTGGGGATTAAAAAAGGCCAGCTAGTACTCGAGCCTCTTAAACTCGAGTTGTGTGTGTCTTGTACTCGAGTACTATGTAATCTTACATATATAGTACCCGAGTTCCACAAAAAATTAATCAATATTAATAACAAAATAAATAAACAACTATATGATAATGTAATTGTCATATAGAATCTAACATAAAATGTAAACTCTAATTTATTTTTTCACACTTAGCTTATTTTACTCAATTGCCCTCGATAATTTTTCATATTTTGAAATCGCTACATGATTTCTTCACACTCAATAATCTTGAATATATCTTTTCTTAATATATGAGACTAAGCAATCATTCATCCACAGAATTTTTTTTTTTTTTTTTCTTTTTGATAAGAAATGTGCTTTGTTTGCATTATATACATGGTTTTAAAAACTAGACCGGACCGGCCGGTCCAATCGGTTCAACTGGGAACCGATCACTAATTCGGTCCGGTTATGAAAAAAAAAAGTGTATATATAATTTATATGGGTCCGGTTAATATGTGCCCTTAGGGTGCACATTAAATTTTTTATTTTTGAAAACATTTTCTCGGGAATTGAAAAAACTGTCATTACTTTTTCAATTTTCAAGAAATTTTTTTTCAAAAATAAAAATTAATGTGTGTCCTTAGGACACACATTAGTAAATTCCAATTTATATATACACTTTTTTTTTTTTTTTAGAGTTCTATGCTAGTACTGAATCCTATTCTGTGTAGGTGTAGCCAGTAGCAAGGTTGTCATTTTTTTTTTATATTTTTAATCATTTTCAAGTGGGATCCACGATTTTATATTATAGTTATAGACTTATAGTACTTTTTGTCTAGTCCATCAAGCTTTTGTGTTTAGACTACTATTCAAAAAACCATGTAGAGATTTTTTTTTAATCATTACTAAGTGGGTACTCATTGGTTTTATATATTAGAATTGTAGTAGGTGCAGAAGTCTACTGAGAAAAGGTACGGTGAATTGAGAATATATATATATATATATATATATATATATTTTGTCTTTTGTGTAGGAGGGGCAAATAAAATATTTTAAGTCATTATAATATTATTAGTGGAAAAATTTTAAAGTTTAGGTGGGTTACCTTCCCCGGCTCTCTCCGCTGCTGATTATTATATCATTGTGCGCTTATTGATATTGTTTTTCCTTATTATAAGATGGGCAAGTATCCTTCTCTAAACCAATTATAACTTACGACAAAAAATTATTAAATTTTTACAACAAAATGGTGGGTGTCTAAAAAGATGCATGGTGTTTAAAAAGATTAGTTATACAACTACAAATTATTCCACAATATTTTTATCATAGTTTTGACGCAGAAAATTGTAAGTGATTAATTATCATTTACACATAAACTCACCATATTTTCTTCATTAATTATATTCAATCATATCATAGTTAGGATAAGAAGTTGTGAAAATTTGTGGTATTAGATTTTTTCTGTTAAAAATCAAAAGATGCATTTCATGGTGATATCATTGATGATGTCATAACCATGCAATATGTCATGAGTCTTTTTTTTTTTTTTTTTTTTTTTTACAAGATAGAATTTTTACTCTAACCTAATCTAAATGTATATATATGTGAAACTCCCTCTTGAAGACTTAAATCCTGGCTCTTGCCCCCACACCCCACAAGCACTTATACTCGTGGAGTGACCAACACACCAAGAATATGCGGTGGTATGTCATGAGTCCTTCTAGTGCCACAAAAAGTGGCACAACAAATGCCACAACTCGCCACATGGACAAGTTGTGGCATTTTTTGTGCCACTTTATGTGGCACAAGATTTACTCATATGTCATTGTAATTAATTTTCTTTCTATGATGTTTCTATGACGTCATAACCATACAACCACTATAATGTTTCTCTCTGTGCGCAATTGTAATTAATTTTCTTTCTTCTTTAATTTTTTTTTTGAAATTTGTTTTCTTTTATGTTTGATATAATCTAATCTTATGCAGGTGTTAAGTTGTTGAATCTATTCCTTCTCAAAAAAAAAAAAAAAAATGAATCTATTTTTTTAATACTAATTGCACTTCTCCGATTTTTTAATTTTTAATGTTATTGAATTCAACAATTATGATTTATGACAAAGGAGTGGGAGATTTGAACTCTAATAATTTCTATGAAAAACACCAAAATATGCTAGTTATTAAGTTATAAATCTTTTAGTCCTCTTTTTAGATCATGGGTATCAATGATTTAAACTTGCACCCATAACTTGACCTTAAACTGCTTCTCAAAATAAAACTTTAGATATATAATTTAATAATAATTAATTGTGATGGCTATATTTCAAAACAAATACTCCTTCCGTCCCACTTTATTTGTCATCTATTCCATTTTGGGATGTCCCAAAATATTGTCCTGTTTCTAAAAATAAAAGTCATTAATTTACTAATGTTCTTATTATACCCCTATTAATTTACTAATTCAATTTTTTGATAAATTTATTTAAGGGTAGTTTTGGAAACTTATATATTTTTAAAAGGTAGACAAGACAATAAATGATGTTCTCTTAAAAAATTTGACTTTTCAAACAGGACAAACAAAGTGGGACGGAGAGAGTATTTAAATATCTTGAATTTTGTATTATGAAAATTATACAATTTTCTCTCTTTAGAATTTATAGATGGATTAAAGTTCTATATAAAATACGATTTGAAAAATTAAGTGCAAAACTTTTATTTAAAATTCATAATACAATGATTTTTTTGAAACAAAATCTTGGCAATTCAAACCAATACAGTGTTATATTTCATATCAAACAAGTTATACTGAAATTTATTATTTGAATTTCCTAATCCAAATGTAAGCATGTAGAGTAGAAGTAAACCATTCAAAGATATTTTGGACGAAAGTATCTTCTTGTTCCCTATATTTTGAGCCAGTTTCTACTTTGGTCCCCACATTTTTTGAACTCCTATTTTGGTCCTTAAATTTTAAAAATCTTTTTCCATTTAGTCTCTATTATCATCTTACTAATGAAAAGTATTTACATGGCACATAAAGTGCACAGTTGGCACATGAAGATTACCCACATTGAAACTTGAAGAACCTTAAACAAACTTCAAAAGCTCTATGGGATTTCCCATTGAAACCCAAAGAAAATTAGAGAGAATCAATGTGGAAATGATTGAATGGAATGATCGGACGATGATAAGATCAATGATGGAAAAAGGCCCATGGAGAAAAACCCTTCTTCCCCAAAGACCTATGCCAAAAACCCATAAGTTTTCTTGTTCTTCCGTAGAGACCCATAGCCAAAATCAATAAACTCAAAGTAAATCCAGAAATCTCAAACACTCAAAAAACATAGAAACCTAAAATCTCAAACAAAACCCAGTTTATTTCAAACAAACAATAACAAATTCAACCAACCTAGCTAATTTAGCTAACTGAATCAAAAAACCCAACCAATTCACTCACAACAACAACAACAACAAACTCAACCTACCCATCAAATATCTAAACTCAAATTAACTGTCATAGACCCATAACTCCAACAGATTCACGAGAGAGAGAGAGAGAGAGTTGTATTGGTTTTTTGTGTGGGCTTAATTTTTTCGATTTGTGTGTATTTGATTCTGTGTTTGTTTTCTAAGGAAAAAAAAAATGCCAATTTTTTTCTTCTTAATTCTAGGTTTGTGTTCTTGTGTTTGATTATTTGGGTTTGTATTTTTATGCGTTTTTGTTCAAGATGAACCCATATTAATTAATGTGTTTTTGGTTTTAATTTCATTTTTTTTTTTTTTTACTTTTGTTAAAATTGATAAATTAATTTTTTAAAATCATATGTTGATGTTACATTATTATTATTATTATTATTATTATTATGGCCACGTAGGCACTCCATGTGTTGACTGTGTATTCCATGTGCCATGTAGGCACTTTCTGTTAGTAAGATGATGGTAGAGATTAAATTGAAATTCAAATTCAAATTTTAGGGACGAAAATAGGAGCTTAATAAATGTGGGGACCAAAGTGGAAACTGGCTAGCCCAAAATGTAGAGACGAAAAAGATATTTTTCCCAATATTTTAATCTAATTATATTCACAAGTCACTTATAACAAAATAATACTTGTTCTCAGTGGTGGAGTCAGGATTTCAGTCTAAGGATAGTAAAATTAAAAGTAAAAAGTATCTAAATATATTAATTGAAAAAATTAAGAAAATTTTCTAAAAAAAATTAACAAAATAAATAAACAAATGTAAACCAATATAACTACAAATATATGTTTCATATCATTAAAATAAACGAACAAATATAACCAATTAATAGTTAGTAATAATCAAAGGAAGAGATTAATCTAAATACATAAATTTTAGACACCTAATATGATTCCTTTAAGTATATTGAGAAAATAAATTCATCTAAAATTAATCAGAGTACAACAAGAGTAATGCTACTAAACTATTTTACAGCATTTTTACAAACTATTGATGTGACAAATTCTTACTAGTTTTAATCTGAACCTACCACTAACATCACATTTGTATTTACAAATAATTATTTGGGAGATGCTAAACCCACATTAGCAGTTTATAAAAATGTTGTAAAATAGTTTGTATTTGTATTATTACTTGTACAACAAATACTTGTAATGTTGTATACATGTCTCACTACCTTGTTTTTTCTAAAAATATGTAAAATTCAACATTTTTTTTTTCCCTCCAAATCTATTAACTATATAAAAAGAGGTTATGTTGCTACAGTGTTTTGCCACTATTCATACAACGCTTTCCACTGTTCATCTACAGTGCAATTTTGGTGAGACAATTTGTCTTTTTTTTTTTTCTTTTTTTTTTATATTGAATTATAGCTACAATACCAGGCGACATTGTAGCTACAGTAGTTACAGTTTTTTTTTTTCTTTTATATATATATATATATATATATTGTTATACTGACACAACAAATTTCACAATATTTTTATAATTATTGAGGTGTCAATTTTTTATAAGTCAAAATAAAATAATAAAATATGAAATTGTGACCAACCACAACTAAAAATAAATGTTTTGTGAAAATGTTGTGACACTTGTTAGGTGAATGTGTAAAAACTACAGCACTTTTGGTTTGTTCAATATGTACTTTTTTTTTTCAATCATCAATTTGTACTCTTTTTTCTTATATATAAAAGAGTGAATGCACGTATAGTGTTTTTGCACTATACATCTAGTGTTTTTGTGTTGTACATCTACAATGCCATTTTGTTGAGCCACTTTGTCTGTCTTTTTTTTTTTTTTGAACAGTAACTACAGTACCAAGTTGGTTTAATCAACTTTATTGAGCCAAAATTCATTATTCCACATACAATTTTTTTGGGTTGACTTTTTGTATATTTTTTTCTTTACACACTATTTTAAATAAAAACACATAGTTTTGGACACAAAAACTTAGGAAAAAAAAAAATTTCATCCTTTATGTTTGGGGTAGTTTACAACTCTTCCTTAAACTTTAAAATCATGCAATTTTTCCCTTAATATTTTGGAAAAGAGCAAATATATCATATTGTTATTCTTTCAGTTAAACCCTAATGAAAGCTTATGATTCTTAAAATATTTTATTGTGTAATTTCTAAATTACTCCTGCTAAATTTTAACATCCTAAAAATTTTCTTTACGTATTTTGAGTTTTAAATGATAAAAATTCTTAGAAAGTTAGAATAATGATATTTAATGACACAAGCCTTTTCTTTTCTTATCTTTCTTTCTTTTTTTTAAAAAAAATTTCTTAGCAAAAATCAGTTGTTTATTGTTGAAAGATGATGATATTCATTATCATTCTTAGAAGATTTTAAAGAATAGATATATTGTCTTTAGCAAGTAGGTACTAAAAAACTATTATAGTTAAATAAATATTTATATGTTAAATAGCTATCCTAACTTTGTGGTTAATCAAAATTCTTAAACAAATGAGATTAACTTTTTATGACATAATTATGACATATCTTTGTTTTGTAATACAAATAAAATTTAGAATTGACCTTAATTATTACAGTATTCTTTTTCCATGACAAGCACGTGCTGCCCTAACTAGTGTTTTATGAATGTCTCTTTTGTGTAGAGTTTATTTGTTACAAATGAAAAAAAAAAAAAAAAAGGAAGCAATTTCCTTGCTTGCACATTGCGGCATAGGGTGCTCTCTCTCTCTCTCTCCCTCTCTCTCTCTCTCATTCATAGAGTGTGCTCGACTCATCATATATGAATACAGGAAAATTCTTAGGTAGTCTCGGAGTATAGTGAAATGGTGCTCCTTTCTCTCACATTTATGATGAATCTCACCATAAATTTAATGAGCGGACCACACTATGAATGTGAGAGGAGGAAGCACCATTTTCCGTGCTCCGAAAGTACCTAAGAATTACTCATGGATGCATGCGTTGAAAATTATCTTATGTATCTGACATACATATTCTCTCTCTCTCTCTCTCTCTCTCTCTCTCTCTCTCTCTCTCTCTCTCTCTCTCTCTCTCTCTCTCTCTCTCTCTCTCTCTCTCTCTCTCTCTCTCATGGAGTGTGCTCGACTCATCATGTATGGATGCATGAGTTGAGAATTATCTTATATATCTGCCATACATATTATCTCTCTCACAAGTATATAAGTATAACCCATATATGAAATAATTATTGTGCGCTAGAGTTTGTGGTTGTAAAAACATCCTCCGTAATTTCTCAAGTGCCCACGCAATTAGGTGGAGGTTTGGTCAATTTTTATAATAATAAATAAGATTTGGCTGTTCTGGTCTTGATACTCAGTCACTCATCTTTCTAATCAATGCGACGTGATGTTATCTAGCTAATGACCATAGATAACCCATATATGAAATAATTGTGTGCTACAGTTTGTGGTTGTAATTTGTAAAATCATCCTCCGTAATTTCCAAAGTGCACACACAATTAGGTGGAAGTTTGGTCAATTTTTGTAATTTGGCTCTTCTGGTCTTGACATTCAGTCACTCATCTTTCTAATCAATGCGACGTGATGTTATCTCGCTACTGACCATAGATCCAATTGGAGACTGGTCCTTCACCTTAAACTAAAGAAGTTTACTTTTAATTTACAATGATAGAGTAGAGTAGATTACATAGGCCTATAAATGTGCATTTTAGAGCTATTTTAAGAATTTTTTTTATAAAAAATTAAAAAAGTTGTAAAAAAGATTCCACCACTTTTTTATTTTTACAAAAAAAAAAAAAAAAAGGTTTATTAAAATAGTTTATTAATGTATGTCTCAAGAGCATCTATTAGTAAAGCCCTTAGAAAATATAGGGTCTTATTGTTACTTTTGCCACAATTTTAAATGGTCAATTGTGAGTAGTGAAAAAAAAAAGTGACTAGGTAATTATCTATAACTCACAATTGTTTGTATCATTAAATTATGACAAAATTTGTGGTTAAATTGCTCTGGTATAACATTCCCAACTCAATACTAGCATTATAGAAGATAACTATAGCCCTTTCAACGTTTAGTATGTTTAACTTACTTTTTGTGATGAAAATTTAAGTATTCTTCTTCTTTTTTTGTTACAACGCTGAAAATGATCTGAAAAACATTTTCTATAGTTTAGTTCATTGGAAAAGTCATTAGTATTTTATGTAGCACATAGAAGTGGGGGTGGCTGCAACATAGCACAACCGTGTGGATGGGTAAGAAGGAAACTCTATTGGTTTTTATTTTTTTATTTATTTTAGAGAAGATATTTCGTTAATCAAGATAATTTAAGGCACCAAATACCAGAAAAATATAAAAAAGCTTTAGGGTAGTTTTTATTTAGATGCTATACAAATTGAATTTTGATCCGAAGAGGCCAATTATTATTTATTATTTTTTTTATAGAAAAAAATCGAACAAATAGAATATAGGAAATATAATTTTTGTCTATGTGCAATACAATTATGTTTCTCTTATTTATATATTTATTTAAGGATCACTTTAGTTATCCATATTACCTTACGCATAGACATCTTAAGGGCACGTTTGGTATATTGTAATGATAATTACATGGGAATAAGAATACGTATTATAAGGTATACAAGATGTTGTTATAGAATAACTATTACTATTCATTTGTTTGGTGACACCACAAGAATAGAACCCTAACTCTAGTTAAATGAAAACATATTTAAATCAAATTCCCTAAAATACCCTTATTTATAAAATTACATTTTAAAATCTAACTTAACATTTCAATTGTGTAAATTGAACTATTTTATAATTAATATATATTTCTTTTTTCAAACTTCAAAATTAATAATTCCATAAATGTTATAAAAAAAGAGGGAAAAATGATAACACCTTAAATTTAACTCGTGCTTCTATGCAAGATGTATTATTTTGATAATTAAAGTTCAGTTGTTGGAGCCGAGCCATAGACTAACTAGCGAAAAAGCTTTTTAATATAGAAATTATGGCCTAAAGAACCATAGATTGATTCTTTAAATATTAAAAAGAAGAAGAAGAAGAAGAAGAAGATGATGATGATGAACAACAAAGATAGCTTAATAAAGAAATATTGTTTCATGAAAAAAATAGTCTATGACTTTCAGATTTTGGCAAGTTGTGGTTTTCAGATTTTCGCAAGTCCTTATTGAATTTGAAAACCATAGATTAATATGGCAGAGAGAGAGAATAAAAAGGTTGAGGGCAGCGGCAGGTAGGGGGCTTTTTGAGATTTTCCTTTTAAGTGAATTAGGTTGGGTTAAGGAATAGAAATTACATGGGTTTTGATAAGAAATGATTATTCCTCATTTTTAAGAATAGTTATTCATCATGAATGGTTATTTTATGTAGTAGAAACATAACCAAACAATTGAATGGTTATTTCTTAAGAATATTTATTATTTTATAGTGTCTATTACAGTCTACTAAACGTGTCCTAAGTTATATAAAATTAGGATGTAATATGTGTTTACAAGATGAAACATTCAATAGTAATAATGATGAAGTGGTTTTATTTAAGTGAGTGAGGTGCTTATTTTGAATTTTGCACAAAGTATTATAAATGGATCACTTGATATTAAATTTAAGAAAATTAAATTGGATATGTGGTACAAAATTAGACAACAATTATAAATTAATTTGGATTCTAATTGTCATTCGAGTTTAATACTCTGTATATATTATATAGCTTTATAATCATCCTTAATCGAGATTATTTAGTATGGTTGGTTCCATTGTTCGAATTAATATTTAAATTAACAAATTAATGGACATATCAATCTTAAACTAAGATGTTGATTGCAAAAAAAATTGTAATTTAGGTATAAACCACAAATGCCTTCATAATTTGGGTGATAGATATCTACTAATTTGTTAATTTAGAAATTAATTTGTTATCCTAAAATGGTCAGTCATGAGTTTGAATTTGGGAATTAATCTCCCTAAATATAATTAGAGATGAGGTTGCTATCGATTACCTTTCAAACCCCAAAAAATAAATAGAAGTTTAGTATTGGGTACTACTACAGTATCTTTTATTTGGATGGTGGGATGGAAATTGTAAAATAATCTTCGAATTTTGAAGTATAGATGGTAGTCTTACAAAAGTCATACTATATTTTATGATAGATAGCTATAAGTTTCCTTGTTATTTTATGCTTTTGATATGCTGATCCAAAGGAGTTTTCTTCGGATTGATTGGAGGCTGATTTGGTCACTTGGTCAATGAGAGCTATCATTCATATATATATATATATATATATATATAAACAAAACAAAATTGGGAGCTATCATTCTTATCTTCATGGAGGGAGAGATTATAGTATAAGCTGCAAATATTATTTTCCGAATTAAGGTGGGCCGAACATAGTGTGAAGTCAAAAATTTAATCGCGATACTATCTTGTGGGTTCAGCTACCTCAACATAAATCACTTGTCGAATAATAAATTTAGAGTTCAATTCTTGTCTATACCGAAATTCAACTGACATCTTTATCCAATGATAAAGAGCAATCCACTATCTTCATAAAAAAATTTTAAAAAATCATTGTTGTGTTTGTGTAATACCTTAAGAGCATGCTTGATAGACTATAATAGACACTATAATATAATAATTATTCACGTACATTATTTAGCTATTCTTTAGTTTGGTTATATTTTTATTATACAAAATAGTTATTCCTTATGAATAGGTATTCTTTAAAATAATAAATAAATATTCATCTCTAAAATAGTTGTAAGTTATTACTTGATTTGTGTAATAATTTTTAAAATTAATATATTTTCAAATATAAAAGAAAAAATATATTTATTTTTAACTGAATATAAAAAATAAAAAAAACTTTATATATACACATATCAATTATAAAAATAAAAATCATAAAAAATAATTCATCTCCCTCTCATATTTAAAGAAAATTATTTTTAAGAAAATATAATTATATGTGTAAAATATTTCAAATGTTACACCTTATTACCATACTATGAATAGATTTAGTTATATTACAACAAATTTGTTTGAATCCAGTGTAACAAACATGTCATAATAATTGGACAGAAAGATCCCATAAAACGAAACAAAAATTAAAGATAATCGGATAATAATTGACAGAAAGATCCCATAAAACTAAACAAAATGAATAAAGATAATCGGAGAGAAAGAGAAAGAGAACGAATAAGAAAATAGTCAGCTACCTGTTTCTCAAATCACAAATCCCTACAACTACTCTAACTCAAATCGACGACTTTTCTAGTATTAATAAATTTGGGTTTATATAAAAAATCCAAAGTTTGAAATTGTGAAAAAATCTAGAGATTGGGGAAAAGAAAATATAATGGATTGGATGCTCAGTTTTGGTACCATATGAGGAGATTGAGTAGGTTTTATTTTATTTTATTTATAATAATTATATATATATTTATATATATATATATATATATATATATTTATATATGTATGTAAGCCTCTAATTGAATTTCATAATAAAAGAAAGATTAATAAATTTTTTTGGAATTGTTCACCGCAATTTCACCATTAGCTTCATCCTATCTAAAGCATTTCGAAGTTTATGCCTTCATGAGATAAGTCATTTATGGGATATGGGATAAGCAGAAAAAAGGAAAAAGAAAAAAAGAAACATGAATAGTGAAATGAGTAAAAAATGTGGGACAAGACTAGTCTCATTGCACGCTTGGAAGCTTCTTTTTATTTTTATTTTTTTAGTGGTCCTATTTTGTAGCAAAAATAAATAAAAAAAATAAAAAAATGTGTTTTTATTTTTATATATATAATTTTTATTTTGAGAATCTAATTTATAAATAGATAAAGAAATTTAAAAATCAACAGGAGAGTGACCTTATTTTTTAGGCAATGTTTTAGTAGGAGTTAGAGTTGTATTTTTATTGGATTGTCCTTTAGTTTTGTCTCTATTTAAACATAGGGATATAAATGCATTTTTGAACTAAAAAAAAAATGAGAATTCCAAATAGGAGAAACCCTTTAAATAGTAGTATAAATAAAAACTAAGAAAAAAATAATATGGTGGTTTGGTTTGTCAAGGAAGCTCATTTCCTTTGTTTTTTCGTTGTTTGTAGTGCTTTTTTTTTTTTTAAATAATAACATCAGTGGAGTCAAATTTCTTAAGAATGGATGATAATACTAGTAACTATAGGCTATTTTTAGAAGTCAAGGGGGGCAACTACCCCTCTCGTCCCCTTGCTTTGCCACTACTTGTTCTTCTCACAATTTTTAAAACTTGCATTATGTAAGAATACTTAAAGACAATATTCCTACAAATTAAGTCATAGGCTCTAAAAAATGTTTACCACATGATGATGTATAAAGTCTTTAACCACCACCCTTGTTCTGTGAATAGTGCTAGATAAAAAGTCTCCGAGTTCCTAACATTGTTTGGTTGGAGGATGGAAAAGTGGGGAGATAAAAAATGGTTAGTGGAAAGAAAAATGGAGAATAAAAGATGTTTATTTTTTTCTTATGTGTGTTTTGTTAAGGGAATGGAAAAATGAAAAATTCTTTCGTTTAGTTGAAAAGAAAAATGAGAGGATAGAAAATATAGTTTGTAAAAATTTACTAACAGACTCCTATTACATTAAAAAAAATTAATAGTTAAAAAAATTGCTTTCAATATAAAAAAAAAAAAAAAAAAAAAAAAAAAAAAAAAAAAAACATAAATGTTATAGCTGAAAAAAAGGAAAAAAAGAAAAGAAAGGAAAACTAACTTGTGAGAGAAGATGGGGGTAGATGGGTAATTTTCCATCAAGCCACCCTTTATAGCCCATCTTTTCCCCTAAATTGGGGAGACTCTAGAATCACCCCAAATGGTGGGATAGGAAGAAAACTCGAGCCCACCATTTTCTCCTCCCATTTCCCCATTTCAACCAAACACCCTTCACTAGCTCTCATTTTCTCCCTATTTTCATTCCCCACATTGATAGGCCAAGAATGTATTGACCCCTTATGATAAATTAACCACTTAATTAGCCAAGTTAATTAATTAATTCAATTAACATGCAATACGAGTGGTAGCACAAACGAATCACCAACTAAGTTAATATGCAGTGGAAAATAAAGTTGACACAGTGATTTATTTAAAAATGGGAAAAACCACCGAGGCAAAACTCCACTGGGTGAATTTAAGGTCACCAATCCTAAGAATCCACTATTATCAAAACAAGCGGTTACAAGTAAAGGAATCCTAATACTTTATACCAACCATAGTTGAACCCTTATCCCAATACCCAATTGGACTTGTTTTGTAGTGACAATTTCTCATTTTCAATGCATGGCTCCTAGTATGTGTGACTAACCAATCGATGCACGAATCCAAGTACGTGACTAACCACCAACTTGAGACAGATGTTGGTTGCAAAGTTTTTTAGTTCATTAACATGATGAAGATCACGAAACTCCTTGGTTACAAAACCCTACGGCGTACAAATGCAGCAGCTTCTTCAAGAGAAAGATGAACTAGGGCATATGTCTCAAGTCACAATATGCTTGTGAAAACTTTTGCACTAAGTTGCATCAGTTATGATGGCCCTTAAAATAATCCTTATATTTGTTTAGGGTTGTGAAAAAAGAAAGCTTAAACAAATATGCACAGATTGGTATGAAATCAGATCTGAAAACTAATTTTCCTAAATCTCGATAGATAAGTTATCTATCGAGTAGCTATCGAGCATCGGGTTAAACAAGCCTTTTAAACCTCGACAGATGCTAATTGTCGAGCTAACTATCAAGTTTTAAAATCCAGCACTTTTTCACTTATTTCTTGGATAGATTTGCATGATTTTAACATTTAGGCTTTTTTTTTTTTTTTTTTTTAGAGGGATTTTAACACTTAGGCTTGAACTCTAGTTCCTTGAAGTATTAAACACGTCCTAGATCTACCAAATTACAAGCAAAGTGCATTTTGTCAAAGGATTACCCAAGCACATATGTTTCTAACATGATTTACATATGTCCTAACAATCTCCCCCTTTGACAATCCGTGATAAAACCACAACAAACAAATGAACATATGAGAGAAGTCATAAATCACTCAACTCATATTTACTTGTTGAATACAATAAAATCTAATCCTAACACAAACTCTAGAAAAACTTTGCAAGAAGAGAATTCATGGCAAGAAAGACTTTGATAACCTATATTTCTGAAACACTTTAAACAAAACTCATCATGGCATCTTAATGTGAAATAGAAATATAAAAGATTGCATACAATTAATAAGAAACATGTGCATAAAGAGAGAAAAGAAATAACATATGAAGAGATAGGTGAAAGAATGTAATAACAACCTCATTATATATAACAAAATGAATACAAGGTTTGCTATCACAAAGTAAGAACAATGTATCTAAAAAGTAAAGAAAAGAAAAGATACAAAAAGTTCTTACTACATCCCTCATAAACAAAAACACTCTCCCTAACAAAAATATCTCTTATTCTAACTCTCCTCCTAACAACATAACTACTCTCATACTCAAAACTACTTTTTTTTTTTTTGGTCACGAATGACAAAGGGCAAGTAACTCAAGCAGTCATCTTATTGTCATCGGAAGAGCTAGTGTCCTCATCCTCATCCTTATCATCATCATCATTATCATCGTCCTCGTCTTCAGATGCCTCTGGAGAAGGAGAGGGAGACTTCACAAAGCCATCAAGGCAAGCCTGTCATCGTGTAGTACGATTGACATGGGTGTTCACCTAACATAACTCATCATTGAGTGTGTTAAGGCGAGCATCCATGCGTTGAAGCTGCGCCATGACCGTCTTGAGAGTTACACCACCCGCAGAAGAAGAAGGAACAGATGTGGATGGAGCAGAAGATGCCAGAGGAGTCACCTTCTTGGCCTGTGGCCATTTCAGTTGAAGCTGGGTCTCGCTCCGTCGAATGGTCGTTGCGTCTTTGGCACACTTGATGGAAAAATGTGTAGACTTAAGATAGGAGACAGACGCATGACGAAGAATTCGCGTGATAGTTGAAGGGAAAATGAGCTTATCACATGTTACCGAATCCTTATAGACATCTATAAGGGAGAGTATGAAGTGAGAGCGAAAGTCAATAGTGAGTCCATCAAGTAGGGATTACAAAAATCGAGCACGAGGCTCAGTAATGGAGTTATAGGGAGACAAGGGGTAGAGAACAAATGTCATCACCATGTTAAGGAACCTCTGACCTTTTACAAAGCCCGAGTAAAGGGTGTTTTGACAATCACCCCAAGATGAAGGTGTCTTACAGAAGAGAGACGAGAGTTCCTCTTTAGACACAGTCCTAAGATGATCACAATCGGGGTAGTCAGGTTGTGTAGCACCTCGAATATAAGATTCGGAGTGACTACAATGCACATACCCCAAACACGAGTGAAAAAATGAGGTATAAAATAATCAAATTCGTGCATGTTGGAGTAAAACTCCTGTATGATCACGGAGGGACAAGTGACTGGGATGCCACAAAGTGACTCCTAACCCCTATTGTAGATGACAGTGGGAAGGTCAGTATCAGAAAAATTCGATAGGATGACTTGGTGTTCCGAATGAATACTGCGTCGTGAAAAGTTCTCCAAGAAGTCCATTTGGGCCTTTTCATCACGAAATCTAACGTGAGAGTGGGTAGAATCAACAGGGGAAGAAGAAGAAGATGCCCCGGAACGAAGAGGGTTCCGGGATGGAGTAGACTTACGTTTATGTGCCATAGAGCAACTAACCAAAAGAGAGAGAGAGAGAGAGGAACAAACCAAAAAGTACCAACACAGATCAATATCAATAAAAAATGGTACATATGCATGAAAAATGCATGAACATGAAGCATGCAAAAGTAAAAACATCATGGGTTTAGTCCAATCCAATCCTACCAGCACACATGATTTCAACATAGTAAAACATAGTAAATACACATCTAAAATGCATGAATCATTGTTAAAATGCAAATGTGATGCATATGTGATGTAATGCATGAGCATATAAGATCATTTAAACAAAGCCCAACCTAAAATTTTTGCAAAAACCTCATCAATTAAAAAAGAAAAAGAAAAACCTAAATCTATATGAATGAAATGCAATAAAAAAGAGGGAAAACAAGATCATACCTGTGAAGGGAAGAACAATCTAGGCCGACATATGAGTGGGGAAGAGGTTTGGAGTGAGAGAAGTGAGTTTAGGGAGGTGAGGAGTCAAAACCAATCGAGAGAGATAGAAAAAATGAGAGAAAAATCGCGTTGAGGCTTTATATAGGAAATCACGATTCTCTATGGAACGAGATGTGTCGAGATTTAAATCTTGCCAGATGGAGCTATCGAGAGGTATCCACAGCAAAGTGACCTCGATGGATCGAGAAGCTATTGAGCATATATCGAGCATTCAAAAACTTCCTCGATGGATTGAGAAGCCGTCGAGCAGCTATGGAGACAAATTCTTAAAAACTTCGATGGATCAAAATTGCGATAACATCTATCGAGAAAGGAAGATCAAGAGGCTCGATAAATAGCCTAGCTGTTGAGAGGTATCGAGAAGCTGTCGCGATTGCTCAAAAACAATTTTTCAAAGAAGAGAAAAACACAAACACGAATGCAATCAAACATGCTACTCAACTAAAGATCTAAGCAACATTTTAAGCTCTCAAAAACATCTCTCAACAAGAAAATGTCAAGCATTTAGATCCAAAACACACACACACACTAAACAAGTCTAACTAATTTTATATTTTAAAAACAAGTCAAGACAATTTAGTGAGTATACATTAACACATGTATTCCTTGTGATGACCAAATCACATTGTACTTGCACATGTATCAAGAGTAGCAAATAATATTGCATGTTGTGTGTGAAAAACATCGCAAGATTGCATAAGTGTCAACGTGCTATGACGATTTGAGATATAAGAAAATCATTTTAACTCACACACAATCATAACTGCTTGATTGGGGCTATCACTTTCGAGGTACATCCTATAACTCCCACATCTTTTAGAAGACATGCTTGTAATCATATATAAATCATTTTGATTCTTTTTGCTTTTTATTTTTCTTTGCATATTTTCCTTTTTTAAGCATATCATGCATGGGTATATGAGAGAAAGAGAGAAAATAAATACCCAATGATGTTAAGCTTTTGACATTGCATTTTTGTTATGTCGAAGCATACAGATGTCATTTCATGATTGGCGTGCAATGGTGATGAGATGGTTATTTATGCCTTTCTCTTATGATTTTCTAGTCTTTCTTGTCAAAAAAGTGATACGAGTGTTAAGTACAAGAGATTACTTAATCTTACTCATTACAAACACGAGCCACAAAGCTCACTTGCTTAATTGTGCATAGAGATGCTCATCTAAGCTACAAAAGATATAAAATTTAGAAAATTTTGTTTCGATGGCCATCCAAGGTACACAAAACACACACTGTTTTTTTTGTATTTTTCTGATTTTTCAAAAAAAAATTTTAATATTTTTATGAAAAAAAAATAAAGAAAAATTGAAAATAAACAAATAAACAAAAACATGTTAAACAAAGCAAAGTATAAAACTAGACTAACTCAAAAAGAAGAAAGCAAAACACATAAGTAATGTATACTCAAAAACAAGAAAGGGAGAGAGAGAAAAAGTGACTAAATCACTTAGAGTTTTTTTCCTTCCACACCTTGGAAGAACTTTTCTATTTGACAAACCTATGATTCAGCAGTGAGGGGGAAGAATTGAAATCGTTTAAGTTCGAAAGGAACATGAGGGCTTTGAGAAGATCTCTAAGAGGTGCAAAAGAGGATGGAAACTAATTCTGGTTTCCCGATGAGATCATACTGTTGCTCTATTGAGTGGCTAACCACTTATAGTAATTAGGTCGAGTATGTCCAGTTGCTCCACAGTGATGGCAGAGATGCTGCTTCTTTTGTTTAAACTTTTGAGTATTGCCCTTCTTAGCCCTAGGGTTTTTAGTTTCTTTCTTATCAAGCTTAGGGGGTGCTCTTAAGATAAATTTACCATTGTCTATGTTCTCACTAATTGAAGCAGTTTTGACATCATTGTTCTCAGATTTAACATTATTAGCAGGTGAAACAAAAACAGTAGTACTAGTTGAAGCAATACTAGAAGAAGAGAAATCATACCTTAAACCAGTTTGATCAAAAGCAGATTTCTGAAAACTAAGTATCTCGTCAAGCTTTGCACTTGAAGTCCTCTCCAATTGAGTTCTGACTTGGAACAGCTTTGCTGCAAGCTTCTTGGTCTTCTCAGCCAAGAAATTGTTCTCAAATCTCAATGCTTCAATGGTCTGATTGGCTTCATCAAACTTCATGGAGATTTCTTCTTGTTCAAGCTCCACATCACTGAGCTTCTTGGTGGCGAACTTATACAACTTCTCATGCTTTTCCGAGACCTTGTTTAACTTTGCATAGGCTGTGTGGATGTCATCTTGTTCATCCACATCTTCAAAAATCCCCTCAATAGGATTTACAATGGCAGTAAAGGAATTTAGGATTCCATCATCCTTATTGTTCGAATCATCCTTAGGTTCGGTGTCACTCAAGGTAGCAGCAAAACCTTTGCTTTTCCCAATGGTTTTAAGATAAGTTGGGCACTCTTGTTTCATGTTTTCGAAGCCTTGACACCCAAAACACTTTGGTCCTGAGGGAACAATGTATTGACTGCCATTCCTATCATCCTTTTCCCTTTGTCTTGGCTCTTGAATTGAGACGAACTAGACTACTTGCAGTCTTTGTCAAATCCTTTAGCATTGGCATTCTTCATAAACATTTTGAATTGCCTTGTAATGTAGGATTTCATTTTAGAATCTTCATTGTCTGAAGACTCATCCGTGTCACTACTCTTAGCCTTCAATGCCATGCTCTTACCCTTACTAGATTTCCCAATTCTTGTTAAACCCAACTCATAAGTTTGCAGATTGCCAACCAGCTCTGTCAAAGGAATTTTTCCAATATCCCTTGATTCCTCAATTGCGGTGATCTTGGCATGAAATCTCTCAGGTAGAGATCAGAGCACCTTTCTAACAATCTTAGGTTCGAAAATGGTTTCCCCAAGATTAAAGGCTGAGTTCACTATGTCCTTGAGCTTAGTATAGAACTCATCGAATGACTCATCCTCCTCCATCTTGATCTCTTCAAATCTTGTAGTAAGCCTTTGAAGTTTTGAATCTTTGACAACCTTGGTTCCTTCATAGGTTGTTTGGAGGATGGTCCATACTTCCTTGGCAGTTTCGGTAGAGGATATCTTATTAAACTCATCATTCATGACCATACTGAATAAAGCATTCAATGCCCTGTTGTTGAAGTTAGCCGCCTTGATCTTAGCATCATCCCATTCGGCCAATGCTTCCTTTGGCTTGGTCCAGCCTATGTCCACAGCTTGCCACATTTTTTCATCTAATGACTTCAAAAAAGCTCTCATGCGTACTTTCCAGTATGCATAGTTAGTACGATCAAATAAAGGAGGTATAATCAACGATTGTCCTATATCCATGATAACAGGGGTCAATGAATCACATAGTAAAGATTAACCTTAGTCAGAGTGAACTTGGCTCTAATGCCACTTGTTAGGCCAAGAATGTATTGACCCCTTCTGATAAATTAACAAATTAATTAGCCAAGTTAATTAATTAATTCAATTAACATGCAATACGAGTGGTAGTACAAACAAATCACCAACTAAGTTAATATGCAGCGGAAAATAAAGTCGACACGGTGATTTGTTTACGAATAGGGAAAACCATTAAGGCAAAACCCTTTCAGGTGAATTTAAGATCACTACTCCTGAGAATCCACTATTATCAAAACAAAGGGTTACAAGTAAAGGAATCCCAGTACCTTATACTAACCTACAGTTGAACCCTTACCCCAATATCCAATTGGACTTGTTTTGTAGTAACAATCTCTCATTTTCAATGCACGACTCCCAGTACGTGACTAACTAATTGATGCATGGATCCAAGTACGTGACTAACCACCAATTTGAGAAGGATATTGGCTACAAAGTTCTTCAGTTCATCAATACAATAAAGATCACGAAACTCCTTGGTTACAAAACCCTACGGCATACAAATGTAGTAACTTCTTTAAGAGAAAGATGAACTAAGGCATATGTCTCTGGTCATAATATGCCTGTGAAAAACTTTTGCACTAGGTGTCATTAGCTGTGACGTCCTTTAAAATTATCCTTATATATATTTAGGGTTGTGAGAAAAAAAAGCTTAAAAAAATATACATGAATTGGTGTGAAATTAGATCTGGAAAACTGATTTTCCTAAATCTCGATAGATAAGTTATCTATCGAGTAGTTATTGAGCATCGAGCTAAACAAGCCTTTTAAACCTCGATAGATGCTATTTGTCGAGTTTTAAAATCCAGCATTTCTTTACTTGTTTCTTGGACAGATTTGCATGGCTTAAACACTTCGACTTGAACTCTTGTTCCTTGAAGTATTAAACACATCCTAAATCTAACCAATTACAAGTAAAGTGTGTTTTGTCAAAAGATTAGCCAATCCTAAATGACCTATGTTCCTAACATAATTCACATATGTCCTAACACACATTTTCCACCCTCTAATAATCTCCCTTAACTAATCAAGCCCTTAAACCCGAGAAAGTATAATATCTTCACGATGGACAACATCATTCGTCTATCATTCTACTAAAAAAATTTCACATATTTATTATTGCTAAGTCAGAAATTTTTTTAAACAAAAGCTAACTACTGACTCAATAATTTTAAACAGGTGGAATTCTTTTAGCAGAATGGTGGACAAGAAACGTGGTTCACTATGAGGATTATATAATTTCTCCTAAAACCCTAATTCCCTCTATCTTTTGAATCACACACTTTTCTCAAGTCACCCAATTCATGCATTTATTTGACCCCCCATTCCCCCATAAATTTTCCTTGCCATTGTACTAAGTTTGTTACATATTATACAAGGTAGTTTAAAGACATTCATCGTGAAGGGTAGGATAGTCTTGTGTTTGAATTTTATTTAATTGCATCAAAGAGAAAAATAAAAATGAATTTGTTTAAGGATAAAGTTTAGTTACAAAATTGATTGTAGTATAAGGCTACAACTTTATTCAATATTTTTTTACTAGATGTGAATTTTGACAAATTTATCATTGAATTACATTTTCATAGGGACGGAACCAGGGTTTGAATCTAGAGGGGGCCAAAGCATGAACTAAAAAAATTTCAAGTCACATGGTTTATTAAAAAAAAAAAAGAATCATGGTAGACAAAACAATTGCACTTTATTACCTAAATATTTAAGTCAAGAAGGAAATAATATGAACCAAAAAAGTTGAAAGTTACAGTATGATATTCTAACATTTTCGAAGAAGAAGAAAAAAAGAAAAAAAAAGAGGACTTCGGATCTCCAGATTTTGGGTAATTGGAATTAATATGTTGATTTTATCACGTTGACCAACTCACCAATATGATAAACCCATACTTTTGGATACAATTGAAAATCACATTAATGAAGTTTTCAAAACTTTGTTTGAGGATTTTAAAAAATTGGGATATTAATATTAAGAGTTGGCAATACTATCTCATCAATATTGGCTTCTAAAAGAATTTTGCATTTTATCTTTTGAAAAAAATTTAAATATTGTAATTGACTTTCTCATAATTTATAAATCAATTAAAAATAGTCATAAGGGAATTTTTTTTTTTTCTATGAGATTTTTTTGGTTATAAATTATTGAATTATGATATTCGTGATTTGGGGATTTTTTGTTGTGCTGTATTTGGACTATGGAGGGGCTACGGGCCCAAAGAAAGAGTTAGGTGATTAATTTCTTTTGGGCTATTTGGACCAATCCAATAATTTGAGGGGGGTCAACTATAACAATTTCACATCCAAACTCTTCCCATATACTACTTAAATTTTTCAAAGAAATGGTGTGTGTTTTGGGGGGGGGGGGTGTTTAGAAAATTAAAGATCAATAGCAATGCCATCAATAAATTGTTTAAATTACAAGTTTTTGCATTTTTATGCATAAAATATAAGCTTATAGGTCATATTAGTAAATAATATCTGATAATACAAAATTTGACATGTGTATTAAGAGTATAAAGAACATGCAACTCAACTGTTAAATTTTCAAAATATATAGTAATATTAATGATATTAAGTAACAACTAATATTGTAACTAAATTTTGTTTTTTATTTAATTACTTTTTCTTTAGGGGGTGGGGGTGCTTTTATATAGTCGTCTATACTGAACCTATCATCCCACCGTTGGAGATCATTAGTACATTTTTTTTTTTTTTTTTTTTTTTTTTTTTTTTTTTTTTTTATCTCAAAGTATACTAAGGAATCAATCTTCTTCTTCTACCATTGGATATCATTAGACCATTAGTTTCTTTTTTATCTCAAAGTATACTAAGGCATGAATCTTCTTCTTCTTCTTTCTTCTTTCTTTTTTTGTTTTTTAATTTTTTTTTAAAAAAGGGTACTAGAGCATGAATGATGAATCTAAATTCCAATCTCTAGTACTTGGGAATAAATGCATCCCTAGCTGCTTTATGGAGAAATTCAAGCCTTCAAAATTTTCTAACTCATATCATATGGAATTGAACCATGACCTTCTCAAACAAAATATTGATCAATTCATATCAAATTAAGTTGAAAGGAGATTGTATTAGAAATTTTTTCCCTCTCATTTGTGTTATTTATTTTTAAAGTAGAAAGGAAATTATTATTATTATTTTTTATTAAAGAAAGAAGAGTAATTAAAGCAAACTCTAACACAACACAACCTTTAATTTATTTCATCCTTACCATTGCATACCATTGGTGCGGTTGTTACTCCACAAGTATAAGTGCTTGTGGGGTGTGGGGGGTAAAGGTTAAAGTTCAAGTTTTCAGGAGGTAGTTTTGCACACATATGCACTTAAAAGGCTAGAAAGGAAAAGGAAGAAAAGAATCGAGCCTTGAATCTTGAAAAGTTGTATGCGAAGGAAATGATTCATTTCAAATGAATGAAGCCTATACCATTTTTGGCGTTGAAATGGTTAAACAGGAGAGAGAGAGAGAGAGAGAGAGAGAGAGAGAGAGAGAGAGATATCCTTTTCCAAACTCGAAAAGTGTTTTTATTTTTAGCAGAACTTGGAAAGTTGAATATAGTATATTTATTAAATATAATATGGGTATGGGATTTACAGATTAATTATTAAATTCCATAATCAACTTCTTTGTCAACATCCTAGGGCCGTGTACAACTCTTACACCATTATGTAACTTCATGGCTTAAGAAAGATTTTATAAAGGCGTCATCATATTATAACACTGGTGCACGTCATCATAGACATCACTTGAATAATTGCACCAAATGCCGTGAGGCAAGTAACTTGTATCACAAACCATTTAACCAGATTATATATAATGGGTTCTTTCTTGGAAGGTATTAATTAACTGATAAAGTGTTAGGCATAGTTTGTTAAGTACCATGAATAGTTACATTACCATAAAAGTGTACATTGTAGGCAAAATGATAGTACACTTTCTGCCAAAAAGAAAAATATTAGTCACATTTTTGTCTATAATTTAAAATTTATACAGTATTATTCAGGTAAACTAATCAATGCCCTAAGGATGATCACAGGTCAGTTGGGTTCATGTGATAACTCTTAACCTGTAGCTCGACCCAATCATTTTGGGTGATGAACTCTCTACTTGCCTATGATCGAATGCTTGGTGGAAGTTGATTGTAACTCATTCTTGGGGTGCGAATTTAGATTTTGGTTGAATGGCAAGTAATGATGAAAGCAGTAGCATAACATGATCTCAACAATGCAAGCATGGTATGATTTGGAATTTTGGATGGTTGCTAGCATGATTTTAAAAACCGGATTGTATTGACTGGTCCAACTAGTTGAATCGAAAACTGGCCACCAGTTCGGTCAAGAAAAAATGCCAAAAATTGGCCAAAACTAGGAATCAGAGGCAAATTCGGTTTTGCCCTCAGTCTGGTTTTTAAAACCATGGTTGCTAGCATAAGATGATCTAAATGGCAATGACACGAGACATGATTTGTATAAACATGAGCATACCATGTTCTAGATGATGGTGACACAACAATATCTTGATGGTGGCGAGACATGATCTAGTGCAAAGCTCATCCTCGAGTTGATAGTCGAGATCTAAAATCTTCCGTTCCAAATAAAAAAATACTTTGAATGCTTTAGTAACTTGATCAAGTTTTGAAATACACCATAAATTTTTCTCTCATCCGCCTTCAATTTATTCGGAACATCAATCAACAAAGGTCGATAGTAAAATTAAAATTTTTTACTCAAAGAAAATCAACATATTGTGTAGTCATTTTCAACACATCAACTAAAACTTGGGGATTGTGAGTTGTGGACTCATCCTCACATTGGACGTCGATTGGATCTTCCACAATATTCTCAATAATTACCATCTATTGATTTCTGTCATTATCCACAATTAACTCAATCTTCTTTAATTTCTTTGACCTTTTCATCAAATTTTCGACAAATGGTATCTTCAAGTTTCAATTCAACAACTTGTTGCAAGTCTTGATCTTTTTCAACCACTTCAAAATTTCCTTTAGAAATTGATTTGTGCATCTTGTCAATCCTTAAACCATTTTTTTTCTTGACATATGAACATGGCTGTAATAATTTTTGTTTTGTGGTCTCTCTTTCATGTTTTGAATATATTGCTTTTCATATGAATATACAGATTTGTAATCAACACTTGTATGATCTAGTATATCATAATAGTCATTAGGAAACCATAAATCAATTAACACCTTTTTCATTCTTTACCAAGAGCGGATTGGATGCTAACCTTGACAGTTTTTATTGATTTGAATGTCTTCCCACCATTCCACTTCTTCATTGTCCAATTTATTAAATGTAAGCCATACTTTTTAATCATCACAAATCTTCCAAAAATTAAAATACTCTTCCAAATCAAGAAGCCATTTAATAAAATCCAACTTATGCATCTCTCCATCAAAGAATGGACTTTTCTTGTAGTTAGGAGTGTGTCTTTGAATATATTGATCCGTGTGTTGTGAGATGATTTCCTAGCAAGAAGAGTAGCAATCACTTGCCAGATTTCACGCATATCTTGCTGACTTTGTTCATGAAATTATTTCATCTCTTCACGAAATTGTTAGAACTCGGCCCTAGTGAGGACTAGGTCTTCAACTTTGATGTTGTTGTGGTGGTGGTTACCATCACGCTGGTTAGCCATTCGACCAAAGTAAGTCAAGGTTTTGATATCAACTAATGTCTCAGAAGCCTGAAGAAAGCACACCCGATGCTCTTTTTGATGGAACAAAAACTAAACTGTTAGTTTTTAGTAGTAAACCTCAAATCCATGAGGAGTTTTTTGAATTCAGTAGAGAAAACAATATATTCTAAAATAAATTCTAATTAATACTTAACCATAATGGAAACCAAATTTGACCAAAAAAGTATTAAAAGTACTAAGAATAAGGAAATAAATGCTCTAAACCTAAAATAACAAAAATTACATAAAAATACCAAAATTAATAAATTACATAAATCAAACAATAGATTTTGTCCTGCATAGAAAAATCCTTGATTAATATATGTTTTTCAGATAAAGTGAGCAACACACTAACACCATTTAAAGTTATAGAAATAAAATAAAATTAATGATATGCATACACTATATTTGGTTTATAATTGCTCCTCACCACCATGCCCCACATGGTATTAGTGTTAGATTTTCTTTTTGAAATGAATCCGACCACACATCGCCTAGTTTACTTGGTGTTCGTGAGTATATCAATAGCTCCGCAACTCTAACTGCCTTGGAGTTAGCGTGTTGTTGTATGTTTGTGTGTTATAAAAAAAAACCTGTGTGTGGGTTTTGTCCCACATCACCTAGTTTACTTGGTGTGTGTGAGTATATCAACAACTCTGCGACTCTAACTACCTTGGAGTTGGTGTGTTGTTGTATGTTTGTGTTATAAAAAAAAATCTGTGTGTTTGTTGTATATTTGTGTGCTATAAAAATAAACCTGTGTGTGGGTTTGTCCTACATCACCTAGTTTACTTGGTGTGCGTGAGTATATCAACAACTCAGCGACTCTAACTGCCTTGGAGTTGGCGTGTTGTTGTATGTTTGTGTAAGAAAAAGAAAAAAAAGAAGAAGAAAAACTTGAAGGCTTCACTGCCACTAGTCCAACTTGATATCATGATTAAAGTATTGCTCAAACCTAGTTTTTTATCCTCCCCCAAAAAAAAAAAAAAAAAAAATTATCATAAAAATGGTGACATATTTGCTTACTCTATGATCAACAATTTAATAATTAACAACAGTACCACTTGTCACGATCCCTGTAGTCCTTTGACATATATAAGAGATCGAAGAAGAAGAAAGAACAATCAAAGTCCAATACTCGATATACTCTGATTATCAAAAAAAACCGTTATACTTTTTTTTTTAACTGACTCCAATACCGTTATACAAAAAAAAAAAAAAAAAAAAAAAAAAATCTATCCTTGCGAACATATTGAGCAAAACTAGAATTGTCAAATCTCCGTACAATTAACAGTGAATTTAAAGTATCTCTGCTCAAAGTAACGTCTAAATCTTAGCATTACTTTCTCATTCAGAATATGGTTGTTTTTTTTAAACATGCATAGTGGGCTTTTCCTGTTTCATCGGATTTTTAAGGCATAAAGATTGAAATAATGGTCTTATTCACGTAAAATTTGAAGAAAAATTTCTGGGTTTTGACGGGTTTCATTAGTTATTGAAGAATTGATAACCATTGGTGTAAGCTATATATAGAGTTTGAAAAGTCCTTGGTGGGTTTTATAACTTTTTAGCTGCTGTTGCAAAAACATGGAGACTGCTGACCTTTATAATGCGGGAAATAGTTTTCGAAGAAACAGTTCTTCCATATGGAGGAGTGGTGGCGTGGAAGCGTACTCGAAATCTTCAGGAGACGAAGAAGATGAAGAAGCTCTTAAATGGGCTGCACTTGAAAAGCTTCCTACTTTCAACCGGTTGAAGAAAGGTTTACTAACTTCACCAGAAGGCGAGACCAGTGAAATCGATATACATAATCTTGGACTTCATGAAAGGAAGATTTTGATTGATAGGTTGCTGAAGATCCCCGAGGAGGACAATGAGAAGTTCTTGTTGCAGCTCTGGAACCGCATAGATAGGTATGTTCTTTTATTAGTTTTATCTTCTTCTTCTTCTTCTTTTTTATTATTTTTATTTTTTTAATTTTATTTTTTAATTTAATTTTATTTTTTTTCATAAAAATAGGAGGAGAGTTTAAAATAAATAAAAAAATTGTACCCAGCACACAAAACTTCCAGTTTAAATTATTATTATTATTTCGGTTTGGTTTATATCTTTGGTGAATTTTCTGTTATAAGTCTTCTTGTTTCTTGATATTTGATATTTGTTAGAGTTGGAATTGATGTTCCCACAATTGAAGTTCGATTTGAGCATCTAAGTGTAGAAGCAGAAACCCATGTTGGGAGCAGAGCTTTGCCTACACTTTTTAGCTTCATTTTTAACATATTGGAGGTAACAATTTGTAACACACAACATTTGTCACAATTATATAAATTTGATGTATTTAATCTATCATATATGTTGTCTAGAGATTTTCTTCTTATTAATTTGATTTTTACCGTTTACTTTGCCCTTTGATTTAAAAGGATGTCTTGATTTATGTCCGTATTCTTCCAAGTAAAAAGAAGCGTTTATCCATTCTTCAAGATGTTAGTGGAATCATTAAGCCTGGCAGGTGAGAAGGCAAGCTCAGTTATGAATGTGGGGAATTTTTATTCAATTTAGAATATTGAGGCACTGATTTCTTACTTTGTTCATATGCATTTTCCAGAATGGCATTGCTGTTAGGCCCTCCAAGTTCCGGGAAGACCACGCTCTTATTAGCTTTGGCTGGAAAGCTTGATCCAACTTTAAAGGTGAATAAAGTTTTGATCAAGTCTTTAATCCTTTCATTGGTTATTCTCAATATGTAGCTTTATATTTTCTGCTGATTAGTTTATTCTCCAATATGAAACTGGAATTTCTCCTCTAGTTCTCAGGAAGGGTGACTTATAATGGCCATGACCTGTGTGAGTTTATACCCCAGAGAACTGCTGCCTACATCAGTCAACATGATCTCCATATTGCAGAAATGACTGTGAGGGAAACATTGGCCTTCTCTGCAAGATGCCAAGGAGTTGGATGGCGTCAGGGTTAGTCAATTTATAGGGTTTCCACTTCATATTTTCTTTCAGGCAGTTTAATTTTCAGAATGTGGCCTGATTGATTTGTGTGTAAACTGTAAAACATGAGTCACCTGCATACGATTTCAAAAATTTGCAGAGATGCTAGCAGAGTTGTCTAGAAGAGAGAAAACAGCCAATATTATGCCTGATCCAGATATCGATATCTTCATGAAGGTAAGAAAGAAGCTGCTGTCATTGACTTATTCTCAACCTCAGAAAATGATAGGCAGTTTAGCTCATATTTTCATCAAAGATTATGCCCAAATCAAGATTCAATAGAGTAACTGGTCTAGAGAACTTGCACTCATGGTGATTGACAACTTATGTGTTTTTATTTTAAGGGAGCATCAACTGAAGGCCAGGAGACAAGCATCATTACAGATTATGTTCTAAAGGTAACATCAGCATGGATTGAAAAATTTCCAATAGGTTTCCATAATTTATTATTTATTTGAGTCCACCTCATTACAGGTTTTGGGATTGGAAGTGTGCGCAGATACCATAGTTGGGGATCAAATGGTAAGAGGCATCTCAGGAGGACAAAAGAAGCGTGTTACAACAGGTAAACTCAATTGGAAACACAAATTTACATAAAACTTTTGTTACTTGCGAATTAACTATTTGTCTCCAATAATTAATTCGAAGGTGAGATGCTGGTTGGACCAGCCAAAGCCCTGTTTATGGATGAGATATCTACTGGGTTGGACAGCTCGACAACTTTTCAAATAGTGAATTCAATCAAGCAAAACATTCACATTCTCCATGGAACTGCTGTCATCTCACTCCTTCAGCCAGCACCAGAGACTTATGATCTTTTTGATGATATAATTCTCCTCTCCGATGGCCAAATTGTGTACCAGGGTCCCCGTGAACACGTTCTTGAGTTTTTTGAATCCGTGGGTTTTAAGTGTCCTGAGAGGAAAGGCGTGGCTGACTTCCTTCAAGAAGTAAGTACACATATAGGTTTGCCTGTCTAATCGATTCCAACATAAATAATTGATCTCCAAAATATGAGCATTACCTCCACTTCCCATTTAAATCATTTATGTATAATAAATATTGTAGGTAACATCACATAAAGATCAAAAGCAGTATTGGGCACATGAAAATGAACCTTACAGTATTGTCACAGTCAATGAGTTTGTTGAGGCATTTCAATCATTCCATGTTCGAAGAGGGATTCAAGATGAGCTTGCAATTCCATTTGACAAGAGCAAGAGCCACCCAGCTGCGTTAACAACTCATAAGTATGGTGTAAGAAATGAGGAACTCTTGAAAGCTTGCTTCTCCAGAGAATTGTTGCTTATGAAGAGGAATTCATTTGTCTACATTTTCAAGTTTACCCAGGTGGATTTTTAGTTCATTTGAATCTTTAAATTACCCTTCTTGGTATTGCATGATTTTAACATATCCTTTTCTATGTGCTATTAGCTTACTATAGTGGCACTGATTGCATCAACGCTTTTTCTACGAACCAATATGCACCGCGATTCAGTAGAGGATGGAGGAATTTATGCCGGTGCTTTGTTCTTTAGCGTGATTATAACTCTGTTTAATGGTTTGGCAGAGCTTTCCATGACCATTGCCAGGCTTCCAGTTTTCTACAAGCAAAGGGGCCTCCTCTTTTATCCTCCATGGGCGTATGCACTTCCAGCATGGATCCTAAAGATTCCCATTTCTTGTATAGAAGCTGCTGTATGGGTATTCATTACCTACTATATCATTGGGTTTGACCCAAATGTTGGAAGGTGGGCAAGTAATAATTATAATCAATTTATTGCGAACTTTCAAAGATGTTTTTTTTTTTTGACACATTCTGTTCCGAATGATATATGAATGTATGTACTGCAGATTGTTTAGGGAATACCTTCTGCTTGCATTGGTTACTCAGATGGCTTCTGCATTGTTCCGATTTATCGCAGCAATGGGCAGGAGCATGGTTATTGCTAACACCTTTGGTTCATGTGCACTGCTCACACTTTTTGCACTGGGAGGGTTTGTCCTGTCAAGAGGTATAATATAATAAATTAAGAAATTGAATATACAATTTACAGTTTTTTTTCCTCTTAAATTTAGATGCACCTTCCATGATGCTTCTTGCTTTTTATTTATTTATTTATTTTTGTTTTCCTTAATGCTGCAGCGGATATAAAAAAGTGGTGGATATGGGGCTATTGGATATCTCCCTTGATGTATGCTCAAAATGCAATAGTGGTTAATGAGTTTCTTGGGAAAAGTTGGAGCAAAGTAAATTCTAAAAAAGAGCAATTTTCTGTCTTTTAATTTTGGTGTATCCTCTGATGTCTCAAGTTACTTTCATATTTAAGGTTCTCGCAAACTCAACGGAAACACTGGGAGTAGCAGTTTTGAAGTCCCGTGGGTTCTTTCCACATGCATATTGGTATTGGATAGGCGTAGGGGCAATGGTTGGATTTGTATTACTTTTCAACATCTGTTTCACACTGGCTGTTACTTACCTTAACCGTGGGTATCACAAACCTTTTCAATTTAGTTCTTAATTTTTGTTTAATCTTCTCAATTTAATACTTGTACAAGTAGAAGAAACTTGTGTTACTGTTGTACAAATAATTGTGCAGCATTTGGGAAGCCGCAGGCCATTAAAACAGAGGAGTCTGAAAGCACTGAGCACAATCACAGAACAGAAGAGGGCACTCAGTTACGACAAAGAAGGAATAACTCAACTCATGACACTGAGATAGGTGATACGATATCCTATTATTAGTGTTTTGTGTGTTTTATCTCTTTGCTATCCTTTAGGTGCCAATTCTATTTCTATTGACATGCAGAGTATGGGGATGAGATTAGAACTGGAAGTACATTGTCGAATTCATCATCATTGGTGATAGACGCTGCTGTTGAGGCCAACAAAAGCATGCAAAAAGGAATGGTTCTTCCATTTGAACCACATTCAATCACCTTTGATGACATTATATACTCTGTCGACATGCCACAGGTACTTAAATGAGTGTTTGAAATTGTTTATTGTTTTGACATCCAAATAAAATATACTGTTTTATATGTTAATAAGTGAACATAAATTGTATTCCAAACATATCAGGCCTAGTTTAATGTACTAAACTTGCAGGAAATGAAGAATCAAGGTGTCCTTGGTGATAAATTGGTGCTTCTGGAAGGTGTGAGTGGTGCTTTTAGGCCTGGTATTCTCACAGCTTTGATGGGAGTTAGTGGGGCTGGCAAAACTACTCTAATGGATGTGCTGGCTGGTAGAAAAACTGGGGGATATACAGAAGGGAACATTACAATTTCTGGGTACCCAAAGAAGCAAGAAACATTTGCCCGGATTTGTGGATACTGTGAGCAAAATGACATCCACTCCCCTCATGTTACTGTCTATGAGTCCTTGGTCTACTCAGCATGGCTTCGTTTATCCTCAGAAGTTCATTTTGAAACCAGACAGGTTGATATCTGATACCAAATCTGTTTTGAGCTTTATATTGATAATATTTCTTTTAATGCATCCCATATCTATATACAAGCCAAGACCATTCAGAATTGGTTTTTAAGTCCCCAACGTAGAGCAGTGATCAGGCTGCTGTAATTTCGATCAAGCTCAGATAATTGTAGTTTGTCTTCTCCCTGCTCAGCGTCCAACCTTGATGATAATTAATCTTATATTTACTTTACATAAATTTGTTCATCATGTAGCCAGTATTGTTTCGCTTAAGCTGATAAAATATTTAAAACTCAAGTTACTAATGAACCATTGGCTAAAGAAATTAATATCTAGACAGCCACAAGAAGCAAGAGCATTCCATAATCTTGATTTTTATTCTTGGATGCAGATGTTCATTGAGGAAGTTATGGAGCTTGTGGAGCTTAATCCATTGAGGCTGGCAATAGTTGGGTTGCCCGGTATGAGTGGTCTCTCCAGTGAGCAGCGCAAGAGGCTAACCATTGCGGTTGAGCTAGTGGCTAACCCCTCTATAATATTCATGGATGAGCCAACATCTGGGCTAGATGCAAGAGCTGCAGCAATTGTTATGAGAACTGTTAGGAACACAGTGGACACTGGAAGAACAGTTGTCTGCACTATCCATCAGCCGAGCATTGACATATTTGAAGCATTTGATGAGGTGAGAAATCTGAAAATCTAATGGATCGCAAACTTGGGGCTTATTATTTGTTCCTTCTCTTCTAATACTTTGAATATGATAAATAAATTATGGGGTTGCAGCTATTCCTTATGAAGCGTGGGGGACAAGAAATATATGTAGGGCCGCTGGGTCACCATTCTCATCACTTAATCAAATATTTTGAGGTAGAACGCAATGGACCCCAAAAGTGTGTGTGTGTATATATATATATCAGACTTTCAACTTCAAATCTTAATCTGAGCTGCAGAATATTGATAGGTATGCCTTGTTCCTTTTCTCTAGGGAATCCAAGGAGTCAGTAAAATCAAAGACGGTTATAACCCAGCAACTTGGATGTTGGAAATTACCAGTTCAGCACACGAAGCAGATTTGGGGGTTGATTTTGCTCAAATATTCAAAAATTCAGAACTCTATAGGTATGTATGTTATGCAGCACAGGACTAGCTACCAATTTTCAGATAAATGCTAAGAAACCTTGTGAGTGTTATGTGGCTTAAACTTGTTGCTAAAAGCTTATACAACTGTGTGGCATGTGATTCAGGAGAAACAAGGCACTAATCAAAGAACTGAGCACACCTGCTCCTAATTCAAAGGATCTCTATTTCCCTACTAAATACTCTCGTTCGTTTTTCATCCAATGCTTTGCTTGCTTATGGAAACAACATTGGTCATATTATCGTAACACGCATTACACTGCTGTAAAAATTTTCTTTACGGCTTTCGTGGCATTATTGTTTGGGACAATGTTCTGGGACCTTGGCTCCAAAATGTAGGTTCGAGAACTTAGAAATATATATAAGCTCAAACTCTTATTGCTTAATTTTCTGCATTATGATTCAACTCTGTTTTGCAAATTTCAGCTCAAAGCAGCAAGATCTATTTAATGCAATGGGTTCCATGTATGCTGCTGTGCTTTTCCTTGGGGTCCAAAATGCTTCCACTGTGCAGCCAGTAGTGGCCATCGAACGAGTGGTGTTCCATAGAGAAAGGGCTGCTGGAATGTATTCAGCCTTGCCATATGCATTTGCTCAGGTAAAAGGGTCATAAACTCCTTTTACAAACTTCATATAGATTAATTCTCTGTAAGTTTATTCAGTTTCTATATGTCTCACTCTCTCTTTTTCACAGGTTGTGATTGAGCTGCCATATATCTTTGTACAAGCAGTGGTGTATGGTGTTATTGTTTATTCAATGATTGGATTTCAATGGACTGTCACCAAATTCTTTTGGTATCTATTTTTTATGTACTTCACTCTCTCGTACTACACTTTTTATGGCATGATGTCTGTGGCTGTGACACCAACACACCAAATTGCTTCCATTGTTTCCGCTGCGTTTTATGGGATATGGAACCTGTTTTCTGGATTTGTGATCCCAAGAACTGTATGTGCTGCTGCCTTCTAATAATTTTTCTGACACTATGTTTCATTTGTACTAGACATATGTTGATGACTTGATAACTTTTTTTTCTTTCTGTCTCTACCTTGACAACTTCAGAGGATTCCTGTGTGGTGGAGATGGTACTCCTGGATATGTCCAACAGCTTGGACTTTATATGGACTTGTTGCATCACAGTTTGGAGATTTGAAGAACACGCTCGACACAGGTTTAACAGTGGAAGATTTTGTGGAAAGCTACCTTGGTTTTAGACATGACTTTTTGGGTGTGGTTGCGGCTGTGGTTGTGGGATTTGCAGTGTTCTTTGCCTTTATCTTTGCCTTTGCTATCAGGACAATAAATTTCCAAAAGCGATAGGATTGTCTCTTTGGTTACTTGGATAGAATTTGCACTTCACTATGTTTACAAATTACCCGTGTTGTTCCTAATGTCTTGGCATATCTGTTGCGCAGAGGGTAAAATGCCTTGCAAGTAGCCCTCTCTTCTACAATTGTACTTTTGAGTTTCATTTGTCCACAAACCTCAAGGAGGAGAATTTTCTTTTGTTCATAATTTGCAAGATTTTAAAATTTTTATTTTTATTTTTTTTATTTAAGAGATGGAATATTTAGTTAATAAAATAACGGTTTGAGAGGTATAGAATTAATTGTTGTATTTATAAAAACCTACACGGGTTGGGGATTGACATTTCATGGGGAGTGTAATTTCATATATAGTCAAGGGAGGGCGACAATAGAGGGAAGTTTGACTACTCGTGATGGCGACAAGCAAGAAGTGTTCGTGTGTGTTCCTCGTACATGCTCCATGTGTCTTCGAAGTTACTACCAACCAATGGGATTTTTAGGGTGTTTGTGATTGGTCATGTATGTGCATATAATTTCATTACTAATCCTTTTTTTTTTTTTGTTTTTTGAGGGGAAATTTCATTACTAATCCTAGATTGAAAGAAACCACAAGAAAAATGAAATAGGAACAAAATCTTAGGAAACCTCCCATCAACAAAAAAAAATCTTAGGAAACCTAACACAGACTATTGATGGATATTTATTTTCCAAAATCAACACTATTTGGTTGATTAAAATTGAGCAGATTTTCCAATTTTTGAAAAATTTATGGGTTTATTGGCTTTTTTTTTTTTTTTTTTTAATAGAAAATCAATGGTGTTTTTATTATGATTGGCACTCTTTTGACCCTAAACGAGATGGATTTTCTAAATTATCAAATCAATCATATATTCATAAAAATAAATTAATTTTGATAATTATAAATTAGGAGAAAATGCCATTTGTAGTCTCTACCTATATTTTAGGATCACAATTAATTTATTTCTTACATTTTGGTAAAAGTTAATTTGATCTCAATTAATTTTAACTAACAGTTAATTTGGTTCCAACCATTTAACTCACTAGTGGAAAATACTTACTAGACAAATGGTTTGTATGGTTAACCTAACAATATAAATCAATTAATTATACATTAAAAAAGCCACATAAACAAGTCATATACTTAACTAGCCCAATCAAATCTTGCCACCTCAATAGAAAAAATTTGAACTCACCAAAGCACTAACAAAAACCCTAAAAATCTCCCTCTAAATTCTCAAATATAGTCACCAAAATGATCCAAGTCTCTGACAAGACAAGCGAACTGTGTCAAGAGATCCTGTACACCGGAGCACGCACGGTCCCACAAGTTTTCCTAGGAGTGGAGATTTTGTTATGTTTCTTTATATTTCTCCTTATACATAACCAGTTTACAGTTCTGAAAATAAAAAGGTTCACGACTTTATTAGTTCTCCAACACCACCTTCTCGATTTACAACTTAACAAATCTTGGATTATAAATCAATGAATTTTTTATCGGTCAAAAAACACATTCAATTGATCGAAATTCTAGAAATTTCAAGTTTTGAAAAACTGTAGAAGATTATGCAGAAACAACTCAACCCAAGTGATTTCATGAATGAAATGCATGAGAATGAGTTTAAATATTTTTCAAAAACATAATTTTTCAACCCAGAACTTCAAAACAAGATTTTCAAACTCTTACTCCAAAATTTTCAACCCTTGAACATATTTTGTATCAAAACCATAGAATATATAATTTTGGATGGCCAAACCAAATTCACATACAATTTCATTTACAAAGTTTAGCAAAGAATAACTTGTGAAGTGTGTGCAACTAGTAATATCATGAGATACTTGTGGGGTGATATGTAGATAGTAATCAATCACAATATCTACATTATTCATCTCATAAATTTGAAAGTAACTATCACCTAAAGAGTTACATCATATAACTCCCACATTTCCTAGAAAACAAGCTTGCAATCATGCATATATATATATATATATATATATATAGCCAAGTATGCAGAAATTTTATTTTTTATTTATTTTAAGGCTACACCTTATTTTCTTTTTGTGCATGTGCTACACTTTCTCTAGCACAAAATCTTATGATATGCACTAAGGTGTTCATGATTGGCTAGTAAACAGTGGTGAGATTGTTATTTATGCCTTTCTCTTAGGATTTTTTAGTCCTCACAATCAAAAGCATGTGACTTCAAAATTAAGATCATGTGATCAAAAACAATAAACAACTCACTCAAACATGCACTACATAGCTAAAACTAGCAAAGTGCATAAAAATAAGCCTATCTAAGCTAAACAAGGTATATAGGCATGTTATGCAAAGATAATAGGCCAACCTCAATTACATATCCATGATGTGTAATACAAAACACATCCTTCCACTTTCCTCTTTCCTCCTTTTAATTTTTTAAAAAAAAAAAAAGAAAAAAAAAAAAAAGAAAACAAAAACAATCTAATACGAAATGCATGAATGTAATGCAATGCAAATCCTAGAAACAAAAGAAAACAAGAAAGAAAAAAAAAATGGTCACAAAGGATTTTGAGATGAAGAGCAAAGACCATGTCAGAAAGACTCAATTAGATTAAGCCTTTTGCATCCATAACTTCTTAGATGCAACTTTGGTTTTGGAGTTATTATTCAGATTAGAATGATGAGCAACTCCAGCATTGGTATAAAGGTTTAAAGCCTTTATCAATTCACCAATAAGTGCCATAAAATCTTGTGCTTGAGGCACAAGTACTTTTTACTTAGTTGCTTGCAACTTGAAATAGTTTGAGTGAGAATGCCCAGCTTTTCCACAAAAATGACAAACCCACAAAGGTTTATCATGCTTCTTACCCTTAGGTAAGTTAGGACCCTTAGGCTTAGACTCTTTAAGATCTACCCTAATCATCCTAGGAGTAGGAACTTCTTCTTTTGGCTTTACAACTTCTATCTTAGATGGTTCAGAAGATGGAACAAAGTTTGTTAAATGAGTTTCAGACTTAGAGATGCTATCAACAAAAGCCATATCTGATTTGTCTAAGGTAGACTTTTGAATACTCAACATGTGATCAAGTTTAGAACTAGCATACTTATTTGACTATTCTCTAGCAAAGTTCTAGGTTCTTAATTTTTTCAACCAACTTAATATTTTCAGCCTTCACCTTATTTACCAGTTTATTAGCATCAAACAAATTCAGCAACAAGTTTTTCTTTTCTTGTTCAAGAATGGCTATCTTCTTTAGCCCTAAATCCACACTCATTGCATCCTTTGCAGCAACTTTGCATAGCTTGTTATAAGCTTCTTGCAAGTCAGCACTCTTAGAAAGTTCCCCATCAGAAGGGTTCTCTTCAACTGAATCACTTTCATTAACTATAGTAGTTGTGAAAGCAAAGAAGTTTCCATCTTCATCACTTCCAAAATCGTGATCAGAAACTTCACCACCACAACAGGTTACAACCACAGCTTTACCCTTTGTTCTCAAGAATGTTGAACATTTTGATTCACATGACCATACTCTTGACAACCAAAACATTGTTGACCTAGAGAATTACTAGAAGATTGACCAACTTTTTCTTTTGATTTTTCAGTATTATTGGTTTTAGTTGGTTCATTTTTCTTAGAATTCTTATGTTTAGCGTTGTTTTTACTTCTTGTCCTTCTATTATTATTTTTGAGAAAGTTTCTAAAGTTCTTGGCAAGATAGGCAACCTTTATAGAAGAGAGTTCATTATCAAATCCATTATCATCAACATCATCAACTAACTTAAGAGCCATTAACTTGGATTTGTTAGTTTTGGGTAGGTCTAACTCATAGGATTGTAGAGATTCTATAAGTTCATCAACCGGGATGGAGTCCACATCCTTACTTTTAGAAATGGCAATTACTTTAGGTCTAAAGTTCTCAGTTAAGGATCTAAGAATCTTCTTAACTATCTTAGGTTGATCATAAATTTCACCCAAATTATATGCAGAATTAACAATATCATTTAGTTAAGCATAAAATTATCAAAACTTTCATCCTTAGACATTCTAATGCTTTCAAACCTAGTAGTCAACTGCTGCAACTTGCTTATTTTGACTGCCTTTGTGCCTTCATGCACAGTTTGGAGAATTTTCCAAGTAGTATGGGCAACCTTAACATTTTTGACTCTCCTCAACTCCTCCATAGAAACAACATTAAAAATAGCATTCATAGCTTTGCTATTAAAAGCGGTTGCATCTTTTTGGGCTGTTGACCACTCATTACTAGGAGTAGTCGGTTTCTCCCATCTATATTCAGCGGAGTTCCACACTTTCTCATCTATATATTTCAAGAAGGTTTTGATCCTAACCTTCCAATAGGCATAGTTATTTCCATCAAAGTGTGGAGGGATCATAAGAGAGTGATCGTGTTCCATGACAATAGGGGTTAAGGATCAACTCTTAGATTAAGAGATCTAACATAAGAGCTAACCTGTTCTGATACCACCACAATATGTTTAGCCTAATATCAAACTAAATTGATCAACAAGATTTTTATTCAAGATTAGGTTAAACACAAATAAACATAAAGCGGAAAATATAAAGAACACAAATAACTGATGACCCAAGAAAACCAAACCAGTGAAAAACCTGGGGAGGATTTGACCTAGCTATCCTCAAGGTAAAAACAATCCATTATAAAAGAATTTAAGTTTTACAAAAGGACTTAGATCACTAACATCCTAATGCTACATCGAGTAGAAAACTTACTACCACGACCACGTGCTAGCTCTGAATCCACGGATTACTTCTTTCTTTGAATCTGCTACAGCATGAGTTCTCCTCCTACTTGTTACTTTGAGACACCTCTCAAAGATTTTTTTGTTCTTTGAAGGTTCTTTATGTAGCAACTAAATCACCACCAAATCTTGATATTGGTAAAGCTTTTCGTGTGTTCTAAGGTAAACACCTCTTAAATCTCACACAAGAGCAAACACACACTTATTCAGAGACTTCTAAAATGTGATTAGGGTTTTTTTCTTTTATACTAGGAGTGAAACACTTAACCCTACATGTCATATGGGCTTGGGCTGCATTTGAAATTTTTACAGAATTTTTTGATCTGTGATTCTCGATTGATTGAGCCTTACTTTCGATCGATCAAGCTCTGCAATTTTGTATAGTAAATTTTTGCTTGATTCAAACTATAACAAATAAATTTTAAGCAAGCCTAAACCAACATATACAAAATAAAGTTCTAATACATTTAGTTCCTAAAGTCTTAGAACCTAGCATAATCAATTTATTTATATTGTTACGTTAGCTATGTGTGCGTCAATAATGTAATTGTTTATCATGTAGGCATTTTTCATTAATGAGTTAATGGCAAGGACCAATTGATAGCAAGTTAAAAATAATAGAAATTAAAATGACTACTATCAAAATGTAGGGGGCAAATTAAATGTGACTCCAAAATGAAAGAATCAAAATGACATTTTTGCCTAATAATTATACAACTATGTTATGGGGACCAAAATAGCATTTTTAATTACTCTTAAGTCTTAAGGACCGACCAAATAAATTAAATTAAATTCCATATATTCATGCAGCCATGCTTACTTTGAAAACAATTTAAACCAATGAAAATTATTCGTTCATGGCTTTATTAAAAATTTAATTTTCACCAAAAAAAGGACTATTTTGCCCTTAAACTCATGATGACCCTTTAGAGCACTAGCAATGGGGGTGTAAAAAACCCCTCAATTGCTATTTTAGCAACTAAGACTCAAAAATACAGTTACATCTGGGTATGGGAATTCCAAATTCTGAAGCATCTGTGAATGGTAGGTGTCTATATTTACAACCTACTGTTCATCAGATTGCAAACCAATAATAATATATTTTATTCCTCTCTCTCTTTCTGTGTTTTGCATTCTCTCCTCTTTCTCCCATCTCTCTTCTCCCTTAGCCCCTTTTAGTCTTTGAATCTATCTCCTCTTTCAGCTCATCCCCCTTGTAAATCATAGAATGCTTATTGTAATAGAAATAGATAGTTGGGGTTGTTGTTTGGTGGGTTTAGGTCAGATTTGGTCAGCGTTTGGGTTGGATTTGGGTGGCGTTTGGGTGGTGGATTTAGGTCTAGTGGTTGTGATTTTTTTTGATGGGTTGGGGGATTTGTTTCGATGGGTTTGAAGGTGAGTTTCGATGTTTGCTAGGTTTGTTTGGTAGTGGGTTTTGGTGAGGATGATGATGAGGAAGAGTTAGTGAGAACAAATGGGTTTAGGATGAATAGAGATAGTGACCGCAGAAGCAAGGGATGGCAGCGATGACGGCAGCGGTGGCTTGAAAACTGAGTCAGTGGCTATTTGGTGGTTGTTTGGTGTTAATATCGTATTTTGCCCGCCCTCGATTTGCGTGCCGGACCCCGAAAAATCCAAAAATATTATTTTCTCTCCATGGGGCTGTGAAGACATCCAAAATGACATGGCACAACCTGTTCAGGTATCGGAGCACCCGAAGTGCCTCTTTTAGCTAAAATGACCAAAATGTCCCTAGTTAACCCTTGGTTTGACTAAAGGCCAAACGAGGTCAAAACCCTCACAAAACAACATTTGTCATAGTTTTACATCAAACCCGAGTTTCCCGGAGATTTTTAACAACTTTGACCAAGTTTGACCCGAAGTCAATCCTAGATGGGCCCAAAAACCCTAATTTTGATTTGTCTGTCAAAACGGGTTGAAACCAACACTATTGTGAAGATTATCAAATTCTCATTCCAATGACTATTCATGGGTCAAAATTAGAACGGTTGAGATGTCATGAAAACTGGGATAATGCATCGATTGATGCACCATTAGCTTTTGAGAGCCATAACTTTTAATTCGACCGTGGATTTTCAGGATCCATAACTTTTCAAAAATAGGAAGTCAAGATCTTTCCAAGGGTGTCAAGATCAACTTGATTAGAGGAAGTTTGGGGTTGGTGCCCCTTGAAGGGTCGTCGCCTCAAAATTCACCCGGGGGCTATAAAAAGCCCTAGGCAACCTCCAGGCTAGAGGAGATTGATTTTTTTTTTTTTTTTTTTTTTTTTTTGAGTTTGGCTCTCTGCTTGGTGTTTCTACTTGTTTTTCCCTTCCTTCAAACACAAAAAACACCCAAAAAATACATCAAAGCTTCTTGATTCTTCTCTCTTCACCAAAAACCCAAGGTATTGTTCTTATACCCAATCTTCTTCTCCTTGGTTGTATATCTTGGATTTGGGGTTGAGGGGTGTGGATATACATTTTTAACTATTATCCACACCCTTAATCTTCTAAATCTTTTTCTAGCATTTATTTTGCTCTTTTAGGCCTTAATAACATGATTTATTGCTTTTCTAGAATGTTGGTTGCCTTATTTGTGTTTTTAGCTTAAATCTCTTTGCTTTTATGCTTTTTGCTGTGTTTCATGCTTAGATCTACATCCTTACATGCTTATATGTTTAGATCTCCATGCTTTAGGTTTTATGAATGTTTTCCTATGTCTTGTGCCTCTTTTTGTTCTATGTTGATGTTAGGGTTACATGTTCACATGTTGAATAATGCTGTTGGCTATGCCTTGCTCAGATCTATGTGTTTATGCACTTTTTTCCATGTTTCATGCATAGATCTACATCTGTACATGCTTATACTCGGATTTGTGTTCTTCCATGCTTTTATGCTCGCATTCACATGCTTAGATGTACATTCACATGCCTATATGTCTAGATCTATGCTTTCATATGCTTGTGTGCTTGGATATATGTTCTCTACATGCTTTATGCTATCTTCCATGTGCTTGTGCACTCCATGCCATGTTTGCGTGCCTAGACCTAGGCTATGTTTGTCATGCCATGTGCTATTATAGCCATTTTGTTGCTTTGTCTTTCTTTCTTGTGTTTTGGCCTATTGGTTCAGACCCAATCTAGACCCTATGGTCTTTGTTATTGTCCATACACCTTGGCCCATATCAAAGGGTTTGGATCACCCCTATTTGCATGTCTATGCTTGCTTCCATGCTCTATGCTTGTGTTAGCCTATCTAGTTTTAGGCTTTGCCATGTTTGATATCCTTAGCGGGTTTGTGGTAGCGTGGTTAAATCTGGTTCCCATGAGGCCTTATTTGGGTGTAACCACTTAGGATGCATCGCCACGATGCTGGTTGCTTCATGCACACCTTTCCCTTTTGTTGCTATGTGCGATGACGTGCTTACTATGCTTGTTTGTGCCACCTGTTGGCTTTCTATGCATCTTTACACGCTTGCTTACACGTCCATGCATGAGTCTTGCTTGCTATGGAAATTCGATCCAAACCTACATTTGTCCCTCGCGGACACCACCTTTCGTTTGCTTTCTTACTTGTTTGCTCGCTTTCTTGCTTCTTTGCTTGCCATGCCTATGATGCCTATCCACTTTATGCTTTTTCATATGCTCTTTGCATCCTTTCCTTCCACTGCTTGTCTGCTAGTTTTTTTGTCTTTGCCTTTGCATGCACACACATGGAGCAAGGACACTTGGAGCAAGTACACTCGGGCGCAAGCAAAAAGGGCGCGGATGCAAGCATGTAGATATAAGCCAAGCGGCATTGTTCAGTAGATTTAGGAGTTTAGCCTTTCCCTTTTTGTTTTGTACTCTTTTAAAACCCCCTTCCTCCTCCCTTGCTTTTTTAGATGGGTTGTATTAGGTATATCATGCCAGGTACCATTCGTCCTCATCTCTAGAGTATGGCGACCCTTGTTTACTTTCTTGCACCTATATTTTGGGCTATGCTCTTGCGATGTAGGCATTTACTTTCCTGCTCTATGTGCTTGCATTGTGCATGATGTATGTATGTATGTATATATATATATATATAGCTGCTTGCCCCTTCTGGTGTGATTGTCACAGTCCATGTCACCTAAGGCAAAGTGATGCTTAATTTTTGCTGCGAATGTAAGGTGACGTGCCACCGGATTTTCGTCATGGAAATCTAGCACTTTGCTCGAATGCCTAAGGAAAGCATAGATTGGGACCACACTTATTCAAAAACTAAACCTCAAAGCCCCCACGCATGCAAAGCCCCGAAAGCCAGTGCTAAAATCATGTTTTTTTACTGTCAATCTTTGAAATTAAGGTTTTATCAAAACAAAGGATTGTCCTTAGATAGGCGTTGTGGGGTGCCTAACACCTTCCCCACACGTAACCAAACTTTTGAACCTAAGAATCAAGATTTTTTGCCATCCACATTAGATTAGGAAAAATGCCCTTTTTCTTAACATAGGATTGGTAATAAAATCAACTAGAAATAGGTGACCAATCACACCTTAGAAAAACCCAATGATTGGTGGCAACTCTATTTACCTTTGGTATTCTCTTAAAATTTGGCCCAGATTCCTGCCATAATGCCAAAGGTAGACCTACCTTCCTCCACCGAGAGAGAACCCAAACTTCTGCGCAAACCATGCCACACACTACACATGCACACACCGTGCAATTCCATTCTCGAGGGAGGGGCCTCCAATGGGCCCCCTGCATGCACGGGAGCATCGCCACAGCGGGTGGTCGAACAAATGCTTGACGATGGTTCTCTGTTTTCAAGGCCGGGTGTCGACATTTGGATCGGTGATTGGCCAAATCGGTCTTAGATGGGTGGCTGGCTGTAGATCGACTTATCTATCTTGGATTTCGGGTTGTAGGTTGTTAGTGGGCATTGGGTGGTCGTGGGGCCGTGGGTGACAACTCTAGTGGGCTGACTTTAGGTGGGTGGATAAATGGTTGTTTTTTGTGTGTTTGGTGGTGGGTCTTCTGGTGGTCTTATGACGGTGGTTTGGTGGGTCTGGTGTAAGCAAGTTTACTTTGTGGTAGTGTTTGGTATGGGTATGTTGGGTTGTTTTTGAATTTTCTAGTTGAATATGGTTTTTTATGGTGGTTTGCTTGGTCAACAATGGTGGTATATGGTGGTGGTTTTGATTGGTAGCAGAGGAAAGAGATAAGAGAGAAATAGATTTTTTATTTAATATTATTTTATTGTGTTGTTATATTATTTTAATCGATTGTATGTAAAAATAAAAATTGGGATGTATGGTGTATTGTAAAGTGAGTTGGTATAATAGCAAAAGCAAGATTTTAGATGGTAAAATGTGACTTTTGTACCATACCCATTGTGAATGCTCTTATAATGTGGAATTTTATTTCAGATCAGATATGAAATTTAATATTTACCTAAAACGATGATTTAAGATTTATCCATTTCGATTTTATTTTTTCTAAAATATATAATTTCCAACTTCCAAGGTTGCAAACACGAAGTGGGATGTCTAGAAATAGCCAATTGTGATTTTTTTTTTTCTTGTTGAAAAGCCATTTGCGACTTTGGTGGAGGTAATTGAGAAATTTCATTTATAAGGCTTGACCAACAGACCAAATTCAAGCCAATGTGAAAAATTGGTTGAAATGCGCTTGAATATACTCACCAATTAAAAATTCTAGTGTTAAGCCACAGTTTCTCTGTCGCTAAGTGTTGTTGCCCATTTTTGACAAAAAAGGTACAACAGTAGAAGAAGCCCAACAATGAGGAATGATGGAAGAAAAAAGAAATAAAAGTGGTAAAAGTAAAGTAAATGGGCCGATGAAGCCCAAGGAAAGAGGTAATAAGCCTAAAGGGCCAACATGGCATGAATGACAACTAGTAGGCCCATAAGCACAACAAGAGGTAAAAGTAAAGCAAATGGGCTAGGGAAAACCAAGGGAAGAGGTAATAAGCCCAATGGGCCAACATGGCAAAAATGATAGCCATCAGGCCCATAGGCACAAGAAGAGGTAACCATTGGGTTAGTGGGTAATCTTGGAGGAATGTCCCCAAGAAAAAAAAATGGTTGGTGAAGCCTTAGGGACAAAAGGGAGAAATCCCATGGAATCAAGTAGTATAAAAAGAAGAGAGATAGCCCTAAGTAGGGGGAGGAAGAATCGATGGAGAGGATAGGAAGAAAAACTTAGAGTAATAGAACAAAAAAGAAAGAAAGTGGTAAATAATGAAGAGAGAAAACATGGCAGAAAATAGAAGCAAGCATCAGTAGACCATCTTTTCTCTCCCTCTTGACACTCTCACCCCTTGAGACTCTATAAATCGAATCCAAAACCATTTAGGCCCTTGCCCTAGCACAAATAACTTCAATGGTAGAAACCTATAATGAGGTTATCTGTGTTGCTGTTTGGTTCCCTTCTTGAACTTGTTTCTATTGAATCACTTAACCCAAGAATGGAAGGGTGAACTAATAGTATTACATTTGCCTAGAGTTGTTGCTATTGCCCTGCTATGGCTACTTTTAGCTTGTTTGATATTTTCCGTTACTATTTGTTCTGTTGCAGTGTTTCATGCTACTAGTTATTTTGCTATAGTATCTTTTGTTATATTTGTTGTATCAGTTGTTCTGCCATAGAGTCTTTTGATGTGTTAGTCGTCCTGCTATAGGATTGACTACTATCTTGCTGTAGTAGTTGCTCTGTGGTAACACATATTATTAAACTTGTTGTACCATTTCTCCTGCTTTGGCATTTCTCTACTATGTCTATTGTAACAGTTACTTTGCCATAACGTCACTTGCTGCAATCACAAGGATGCCCAGCCTGCTGCATCATTATCTGTTTTGTCTAAACATTGGGCATGCCTGGGTTTGGACTATGACCCCACAAGGTTAGTCTCGACTCCCTTACCCACTAGTTCATAGGCCTTGGTGTAGTAGAATGGGTTTTGGCCCATTAACGCTAAAAGGCATCCACACTAAGAAAATTGGCCTTTCCTTCTTCTCTTAGATTATAGAATTTTCTGTCCCTTCTTGTGAAGGCATTTTTGTTCTCTTGAAGCAACAATGTTGCCTCTTAAGCTAGTGGGTTATTTCTTTGTGGGTTATAAGGAAAAAATCTTATCATATAACGAACCTGCCTGTGTTATACATGGAAGAGTTAACGAAAACATCCTTATCTGAGAAGGAAAGCACTGGTTTAATCCTTCCAAACATGCAGCGTTCTTCTGAGTTTATCTTAACAGCAAGTTTCTTGATCTCAGTTTTAAATATGGAGACTGTAGCGAGAATGTTTAAACAACTTTGGCATTCTACCAGGAGATTGAAAATCAAAAATCAGAGAAAGTTTATGTCTAATGTTGCAGCGTCTCCCTTCATGTTGGTTGAAGGTGACAGCAACTTAGATACGGCAGAAGTCCAAGCAAATATGGAAACTGAAAATTCAGGAGGAGAGTTTAATGCTAATAACTCCTCCAAATTAAATACTTCTTCGGTTATGCAGCTTACGTTACTTGTAGCGAGTCTGGCCCAAGATACAAGCAACTCAATCCCACAACATCTGCACTCACTTAATACTAACATTACTCAGTTGGATGCTAACTTCCTTTCCAAGTTGGTAGAGAATGGCCAAGATATTCGTAAGTTTGAGCAAGTGCCTAGCAACACCACAAGTCCCCTAATGAGTCATGTGCCTGATGTGGAAAATCAAACAAGAGAGTGTGCTCCCCCAATTTTTAATTCTGATACTTTAAATTCCAAACCAAACCCTAGTCCTTTGCCACAACAAAGGAAATGGACACGCTTTCAGAGATGATAATAGCTTAATTTTGCATATTTATATCATTATTAGAAAGCATTATCATACTTATTTTGAGTTAATTCATGCATTTTATAGTTGATTTTGGAATAATGCTAAATAATCAATTTTGTGCTTAATTGAATTTTAATGCGTGAATTTGTCTTTTGTAGGATAATGGAATTAAATAAATGGATTTATGCAAAGAAGAAAGCTAATGGACTTTAAGTTTACAAGGGCCATGATGAAGTCAAAGAAGGCAACCCATTAAATTCAAGTCCAATTGGAGCAAGGAATCAAAGGAAATTTGCACCTAATCCAAGTCCAATTCAGATAAGGATTCCAGCTTGCACACCAGTTAGTATTTGGAGCATAAATTTCGACGTAGATGTCCAACCAAGACGATTCAAGTTGGGATGGAAAGCTAACTTAAAGGGCTATAACTTTGTAGTTTACCAAAAGACCAAATTCTGAAGTTAAATGGGCCAAAAACGTCGGTTAAGTGAAGCATAAAAACCTGGGATTTTCTCCAAACGGGAATTCAACTTGTAATAGGATTCCTTGACCTATTTAAAGACTCTTTAGGGTAAAATTCAGAGAGGAGCTGTGTAGAACATAATTTGGGTTTTCTTAAAGTTTCTTTACAGTTTTTAGAGTTTTATTTGTGTTATGGCTTGCTAGAAGCCTTGCTAAGGCAAGGGGTGAAACCCAACCGTTTATTGGTATGTTCTTAACAATTATTTATTGGTTTTAATGCTTATGTTTTTATGTTTTTGATTGTTATAATCATCTAGAAAATTGTTTAGTTTTGTATAATCCTTTGATTTATCGTAGACTCCGGGCACGTTAAATGCTTAGTATTCCCTACGAACTAATTCACTAGTTTTGTTTTGCCTAAAATCAATCAATTGCATGAAACTACCTTAGACAATTAATTCTTGAATTTTTATTGTTAAATTATCCGACTAAGATCATCCTTCGTATGGATTTTAGTTGAGTTATAAAATAAATATTGTTAAGACTTCCAATAGATGTGTTGTGTGTGGATCCCTAAACTTTAGCACCTTAATATATTGTTATTTTCACTCAATTTAAATTACCTTTACCAAACTACCAAAAATCTCTTTAGTTAAACTTTATTATTTTAGTTTTATTCTCTTGTGGTTTGCTAATCAATTCCCTTTTCCCTGTAGATTTGACCTCGGACTTTCCGAGTTATTACTTCGCGACAATCCTACACTTGGGAGCATTATTTAAGTCGCAGCAAGAGATCAACAATATTGGAGAACAATGAAATAGATGGCTCCTTGGTGATGTTGGGCAAACAAACAAAGGAAGCAATTGTTTCTCATCGGAGTTACCTAATAAGTTTCAGGTTTCAAAGGTGGATGGTACCACATCATTTATATTGGTGGAGGCTGTTAAGAAGCCCCGCCAAGTGCAATGAGTTTGTTAGTATGGAACTGTCAAGGACTTGGAAACCAACGCACTAGAAAAGAGCTCGAGGATTTGATATGGGCAAAGATCCCTCTATTGTGTTTATAGCTGAAAAATGGTGTAGACACCGCATTTTATATCCTTTACAACTTAAGCCCCCATTCCCCAATAATAATGAAATTCTAAAGGCCAAGGTTGGTATAGGGCTCGGTTAGATTGAAATTGACTTGAGAAAAATGTTTTAGGAAAAATATAACTTTTTTATGAATAAAATAAGCTATTTTTGGAAAATAAAGACTAAGGAAATCCTAGGGCATGTGTATGTATACGTATGCGCACACATGCTTCATGCATGCATACACATACACGGGCATGCGTACACATGTTAGGGTTCTGGAAACTATGAAAGATTCTGCATTAAAAATGGATTTTGGAATGAATCCCACATCAAATGGGAGCCGTTCCAAACCTCTATTTTCTCACTATATTAAGCCATACATAGTAGCTTTTCAAAACACACAGAAAATCCTAAGGGACAATCTAAGATTCATTAGACATAGTGAGTCAAAGAGAGTTTTTTACAAAACATCCTCAAGTCAACATTTTTCTGATTAAAACCTTTTCTGGCCTTGATCTTGGAGTTTTAGGATTACTAATCAATTTTGTATTTGATTGTGAATAGAATTGATTGAGGGGAATGGTCAAAGTTAAGCCAAGGAGCTTTGTGTTTTTGAGGTATAAGTTCTAAACTTTTTTTTCCCTTTTCTTAGCCTTTTCTTGTTTTTCTTCTTTAAATATGCTATAATTTGTCTGCTTACTTTAGGTTTTCTTTGTCTTTTGATATAAAGCATGTTAGCTTGTTAGATTTAAAGTTTTTGTTCTACTATTCTTATGTTTCTGGGTTAGGTTTTTTAGGGCGTGTATGCGTACACATTTTTGATGCATGTGCATGCATACACGAAGTATGCATATGCATACAAATTAGCTGTGTACGTAGGCCCTATGTATGCGCACGCATACTCTGCCCAGAAAACCTTAATTCAATTTTGTTTGCTTTTCTTTTGTTTTCTTTTACATGTTGAGCCTCTGTTTAATCTCTTTTTTCTATCCTTAAGTTCTCGTCTCTCTGTTTTACCTCGTTTTAATTTGTTTACCTCTTTGATGCTAGGTAGGGTTTTTGATCTGTTCATTTATATGAACATACATTCACATGTCCATGTCCATGCATTGATGCATAGGTGCTGTGGTGGAGTAAGGTAAGTTATGGATTCACTTGAACATGCATTCTGAATATGTGTTTTGATGGTGGATATGAATATGTTTGTTTGGATGATGTTTAGATGCAATCACATGTTTGCCTAATCTTACCATTCCTATGTTTCTGCCTTGATTCAATATATACATGCTTCTGCCTTGGATGTAACATGATGTTATGTGTGATAGATGTATGTTAGAATGTGATATGTAATGCAATGCCATGATAAATGTATGTTAAGGTTTGGGATGAAATGCCTTGTTGTTTGCTAGATGCATGTTAGTGTGTGTGTGAGTATAGAATGACGATATTTATTATGCCTTAAATGAGATTAAGACCTAAGACAATGAATGGAAATCTACCCTCGAGTCGGGTGGTCTTGGGTGCCGAACACCTTCCCAAGCCGTACCTAAACTCCAAATCCATACTCTAGTAGTAAGATTAGTCCTTCCACGACGGGCGCTTTATATATGGTTCCTATACTTAATCTAGGTGGCGATTCCATTTCTTTTCTTCGCCCTGGTCCACTTAGCCGAGGCATACTCCCCTCTCGTTGCGCCTACACATGGATAGATATGGCAAGGCTAGACCAGTTACAAAGAAATATTAATTTTGAACACAAGTGGTTTGTGGAGCAAAGCACTCAAGGTGGGGGCTTGGTTCTCTTTCGGAAGTCCATGATTAATCTTTCTGTGGAGGATTCATCCAAGTACTACATTGATGCACTCATAAACAAAAAATACTAAGGAGATATGGTGTTTCACAGGCTTTTACGATGAACCAAAGACTTGTAGATGGCCAAAGGCTTGGGCAAAGCTTCGAAGTTTAAATTCCTATCCCAATATTCCCTGGTTATATGCAGAGGATTTTAATGATATTTTAAAGCAGAATGAAAAATTATGAGGAGCAGCACATAATCACAGTCATATGCAACTTTTTTGAGAAGTAACAAACGAATTTGAGTTCATTGATCTAGGTTTTGTTGGCCCAAAATTTACATGGAGTAGACATTACAAAGATGGGTACTTATTTTGGGAAAGGCTAGATAGAGGCCAAGCCACAAACAGTTGGTTACTTAAATTCCCAGGTTCTTGAGTTTAACACCTAAGCTATGATTCGCCAGATCACTGCCCTTTACTTATCAATCCTATGATTATTGAATTTCCAACACAACAAAAAAAAAAATTTAGATTCTACGAGATGTGGCTTTCTGACAACCGACATGGAGAAACTGTTGAGGCAGCATGGAGACAATCTCTCAACCCAAATTCTAATAGTGAGGTCTTGAATAGAGTGAAACAATGTGGTAAGGACCTCAGGACCTCACATGGTGGAATAGAAATTGTTTTGGTAGCATACGTAGAGAACTGGAAACGAAGAAAAAAATGCTTGTTCAAGCCGAGAATACAATCCTACAGGGTGGGAATAATTTAAGACTCAAAGAGCTCAAAGCCAAGATTAATGTGCTGCTTGAAAGAAAGGCTCCAATGTGGAGCCAAAGGTCTCATGTATTGTGGGTGAGCCAGGGTGATAGTAACAAAAAATATTTCCATAGTTAGGCTATGCAGCAACATAGGAAAAACAAAATTACGGGTATTAAAGATGATGCAGGAACTTGGCAAGACCAACTGGATGATATTGCAATAGTTTTGGTTAAATATTACCATGACCTGTTTTCGTCCTTAAGGCCGAACCATTCAACATGTGTCCTGGATCAGATTCAACCCGTGATCACTCAAGAGATAAACAATCACCTCACAAGCAGTTTTTTAGAAAATGAAGTGGAAGCGGGCATTGAAACAAATGGCCCCACCCAAGGCTCCTGGACCAAATGGCATGCCTCCCCTCTTCGATCAACATTTTTGGCCAATGCTCAATAGTGACGTCACTTATGCAGTCCTTTCTTAGCTTAATTCAGGTGCTCTACTTAGCTCGGTAAATCATACCTTTATTACTTTAATTCCTAAGAGCAAAAGTCCTAAATATGCACTTGAGTTTCGACCCATTAGCCTATGTAACATCTTGTACAAGACTTTCTCTAAAGTATTAGCAAACTAGTTGAAAAAAGTCTTACCAGCTATCATTACAGAGCATCAGTCAGGCTTTCCTAAAGATCAGCTTATATCTAACAATATTCTGGTTGCTTTTGAGACATTACATTGTATGAAAAAACATAATTCATGTACCAATGGTTACATGGCGCTCAAACTCAACAATAGCAAGGCATATGATAGGATAGAGTGGTCTTTTATGGAAGACCTCATGAGAAAGATGGGATTTGATGTGAAATGGATTGGGCTTATCATGGTCTGTGTGAAGATGGTCACCTATTCCATTATTGTTAATGGCAAGCCAAAACAGTTTATCCAACTGACAAGGGAGACTAGGCAAGGAGACCCTCTTTCATCTTCTCTTTTTTATGTGTACAGAAGGGCTGCATGGGATAATAAACCAAGCTATGATCAAGGGAGAGATTACGCGTTTTTCTATCTACAAAAGAGGGCTAAAATTGACAAATCTATCATTTATGGATGATAGCCTATTGTTCTGCAAAGCAACATTTGAGGAATGTGGGAAAGTAATGCGAATCCTTTCTACCTATGAGGAGGCATTGGGGCAAAAAATTAACAAGAACAAGATAATTTTGTTTTTCAGCAGTTCAGCCAAGGAAAACATAAGAGAAATTATTAAAGATGTTTTAGGGGTTCAAGAAATTAAGCAGTATGAAAAATATTTTGGGCTACCTTCGTTGGTGGGAAGAGGAAAGAGAGCATGCTTTAATTATACTGAGAAAAGGGTTTGGAGGAAACTAAAGGGTTTGGAAAGTAAGCTATTATCACAAGCTGGCAGAAAGTGTTGCTTAAGTCAGTAATCCAAGCGATTCCTACATATGCTATGGGTGCTTCAAACTCCCTATTGGTCTATGTCATGAAATTGAAGGTCTAATCAAAAGATTTTGGTGGGGACAACGTGGTGACCGGAGAAAAATACATTGGGTAAAGTAGGATGAGCTAACAAAGGAGAAGGCAATTAAGGGAATGGGCTTTCGTGATTTGGCCATGTTCAATGACTCTCTTTTGGCCAAACAAGCTTGGAAGTTGCTACAAAATAAAACATCACTCTTCTATAGAGTTTTTAAAGTCAAGTTCTTTCCTAACTGCACAATTATGGAGGCTAAAGATTCAAGATCTGGTTCTTATGCATGGAGAAGTATTCTCAAAGGTAGAGATGTAATTCAAAGGGGCTTAAGGTGGTAGGTTGGTGATGGAAGGAAAATAAAAATCTGGCAGCATCATTGCCTATAGATTAAACACCCCACTACTCTAACTTCCCCTATCATTGAGACAATGGATGAGGCTATCGTAGATATTTTAATTGATCCCCATACTCGACTGTGGGATGAATCCATGGTAGGTGGGATTTTCATTCCACATGAGGTAGAATTAATAAATAAAAAAATTCCTTTGGCTCGGATTTCATTGGATGATGTTCTTTGCTGGCCTTTTTCTCAGGATGGGCAGTACAATTACAAGTCAGGGTATCCGTTTATAAAGCATGAGGAAGCTTTTGCTTTCAATTTGGCTTCTGCGAATCAGGACTGAGAGATGTGGAAAGGATTCTGGTCTTCATCTTCTCCAAATAAAGTGAAAAACCAGCTTTGGCGTGTCTACAAAAATTCCTTGCCCACTAAACTTAATTTATGTCGACGAACCGTCATTGATAATACTCTGTGTGACCAAGGCAAAGTAGCTACAGAAACAATACTACATGCATTGTGGGAATGTCCAGTTTTGGACGAATTCTGGTCTAACATTAATTTGTGGGATTCCCTAAGAGGGATTGCGTTTGTTGACTTCAACGATCTGGTTTTGTGGATTTTGTTGAATAATAAAAATCTGAAGATGTTTGAAATGATTGTTTGGTCGATTTGGAACCAAAGGATTCAAGTTCAAGTCCAGCAACCACACTGTAGCCTCAACCAACTGGCCCAGCTAGCTAAAGATTGGCAAGATTAATTTATTGCTGTCCAATCTCCTCTGAAATCTAGGACAGCTCGGTAGCATCTCCATTGGCACTCTCCTCCACTTGAGTGGCTCAAAATAAACTTTGATGGAGCCTTATTCATTGCCAAAAAAAAAAAAAAATCTGGAATTGGAGTGGTAATTCGGATTGGTCAAGGACTCATTCTTGCCTCTCTTTCTCAGTTGCTTCCCAGGCTTACACAACAATCGAAGTGGAAGCTTTGGCTGTAGTAAGGGCTATACAGTTTGCGAGGGAATTGGAAATTTCAAAGGCAGTCTTGGAAGGGAACTCGAAGATGATAATAAATGCTCTCAAGGATGACAAATCTTCTTTGACAACACAGCTTGGTTCTACAAGATGCAAATTTTATTTCCATGTCTTTTACTCAATTACATTACTCTCACATTAGGAGGGAAGGTAATATGGTTGCTCACAATCTAGCTATGTATGCTAGGAAATTTTCAGATTTTGTTGTGTGGATGGAAGATGCTCCACCACAAATTTACAATGTAGCTCAGGTAGATTTCACTAACTTTGATTAATAAATCAATGTCTTCTTCCAAAAGAAAAAGAAAAAGAAAAAGAATATACTCACCAATTGCACGTGAGACGTATAACATGGCATCATAACACTTTATATATATTTGGTTAGCTCTTAAAAACTAGGGGATACTTCATTTTCCACTCCTTTGTGTGTGTTTGTTTTTCAAAAAAGAATGAGTAATTGTTCTACATTACTTAAGAGATTTTACTATGTGTAGAAATGGCAACGGAGTGGGTATGAGGTAGGTTTCCTATTCCCTGCTCCCGTCCTATTTTTGCTGCGGAGTGTTTTTTTAAGTTATAAGAAATACAAAAACAATTCAAACATAGCAATATAACAATTACAAAATATAAACAATGTAAATATTAAAACTTAAAAGTATAAATTCAATAATACAATATATAAGAATACCATAAACTTAAAGTTAGAAAGCTAAAAACACATATGTATGTCTTATAAAAAATCAAAATTAAATAAAATATAATTGTTAAAATATAATGGGGCGGGTGTAGGGGAAAATGTTAACCTCCAACCCTGCCCCATTTGTTGTGCAGGTCAGGTAAAAACAGTCCATTAAGGGTAGGTGAGGCTAATACCTATAGGCACGGGTGTAGACACCACATTTTGTACCCCTTACAACTCAGGTCCGTGTTCCCTAATGATGTTGGAATTCTAAAAGTTCAAGGTTGGTTTAGGGTCCGATCATATTGAAATTGACAAGAGGAAAGCATTTTTGGGAAAAATATAACTCTTTTATGAACTAAATAAACTATTTTTGGAAAAGAAATGCCATAAAAACCCTAGGGCATGGTTATGCATACAAGCGTATGCGCATGCATGCTTAAGCTCTGCATGCGCATGTTAGGGTTCTAGAAACTATGAAAAACAAGTTTTTTTTCTACATTAAAGATTGGTTTGGAATAAATCCCACATCATCCGAGATCCATTCCAAGCCACCATTTTTTAATTATAAAAAGCCTTATATGGTACCTTTTTAAAACACACAGAAAATCCTAAGGGAAAACACAAGATTCACTAATAGTGAATCAAAGAGAGAGTTTTTGACAAAACATCCTCAAGTCAATATTTTTATGATTGAGGCCTTTTCTGGCCTTGACCTTCAAGTTTCAAGTTTACTAATCACTTGTTTATTTGATTGCGAATAGATTGACTAAGAGGGACGGTCAAAATAAAGTTAAGGAGTTTTGTGTTTTGAGGTATAATGTTCTAGTTCCTTTTCTTTTTCTTTTCCTCATTTTGATCTTCATTTTCTTGATTTTTTTTTTTTTTTTTTTTTTTTTTTTTATGTTATAATATGTTTGTTTAGTTTAGTTTTGAATAGCTTTTTTGTTTTTAAGTATGTTAGGTCGTTAGTTTCATGATTATGTTCTACTATGTTCTTCTTTTTCTAGGTTAGGGTTTAGGGTATGTATGCATATGCATGCTTACTGAATGCGCACGCATACTCGAATTATGCATACGCATACAACTATGTTGCACACATAGGCCCTATGTATGTGCACGCACACTCATGCTCAAAAACCCTAATCCAAGCATTTTTGGTTCTATTTCTTTATTTTACTTATATAATATGCCTCTGCTTTGCCTTGTTTTATGCTTATGAGTCTCTGCCTCCATGTTTGTTTACTTTGTTTGTTCTTTGTATGCTAATTTAAGGCATAATCTTTTTGTTTTGTCATGAACATGCATATTACATGTCCATGCATTGATGCATAGGTGCTGTGATGCGGTAAGGTAAGGGATACATTAACATGAACATGCATTTGTTTGTGGATGCAATGTTTTGTCTTGATGAATATGATGTGAGTTTTGATAAACATGATATGCAAGTTTATACGTCATGCCTTGGATATGATAATATGCTTATTTGATTGCTACCATGTCTATGTTTCTACCTTGGATACAATATAATACCATGTATGCTAGGGTTTGGGATGATATGATGCCATGTTGTTTGCTAGATGTATGCTAGTGTGTGTGTGTGTGTGTGTGATTTTGTAATACAAGTATTGAGTATGTCTTTAACAAGATTAAGATGTAAGACACAATGAGTGGAAGCCGACTCACGGGTCGGGTAGTGTTGGGTGCCTAACACCTTCTCATTCCCATATCTAAACTTCGAACATGTGCTCTGGTAGTAGATCAGTCGTTCCACGGAGGGTGCTGTATTTATGGTTCCTAGACCTAATCTAGGTGGCGATTCCATTTTCTTCTCCACCCCAGTCCACTCGGTCGAGGTGTACTCCCCACGTTACACCTATAGTAGGTTTAACTTGTCATCCCTAGTTATGTGTAGTATAACTTGCCACATGGCTTTTAGGTGGGTTTATAGTGTGCCTTTTTGTTAGAATCTCTTTCCCTCTCACTTGTGTGCACTTCTTTCAATAAAAAAAAGGACATTACACTTTACCACCCTAAACTAACTCTACCTATTAACTTAAATGGAAAACCATGTCATGCCCGATTCATAAGACCTTTGCATCTTACTTAAGGTTGTTGCTTCTAGTACAATAGTCATACCAACTTAGGGAATTTTTTTTTTTTTTTTATTTTTTATAATCCTACTCAAGGTTGTTTTCTTATTCCTTTGTGAATTTCTTTTATGAACTTTTGGTTGATATAATAATCTCATTTCACAATTTTTTTTTTTTTGAAAATAAAAAAAATGTTATAATCATTATATTGTTATCTCCTTATATATCAAAATTTATTAAAAGAAAAACAAATGTTTCCTATTTTGTCAATATCATTTAAGGTTTGAACAAAGAAAATTGAAGTATTGAAAAAATGAAAGAGAAAATATTGAAGCTAGAGTTGATAAAAAAGAAAGGTGGAAATTACATTTTATCACCTAAACTATCTTATGGGGTAAGTGTACACTTACCCCATAACATACAAGAATGCATGATTACTCCCTTAAGAGCATTAGCATCAAAAGGTGTAAAAATGGTTAGTTTAACACACAAAAACTCACTTTTACTACTTTAATATAGCATTTGACAATACACCATACATCAAAAGTTCTATTTTCATCTTCTATTCATTTTTTAATTCATTTATCGCTTTTTCTCTTTTCCTCTCCATTTCTTTGCTACTCTTCTCTACAACTATTGACAAAAAAAAAATCAAAACTCAAATTCACCAAACCCAAACCCACCAAAATCACCCAAAACCAAAACTCAAAACTCAAAAATGAAAACATGTATAGGTAGATATTTGAAATGAACCACAAAATCAAACTAGCCCAAAAAAGATCAAAAACAGTCTACCAAAATCACCTAAAAAGTATTGGACCACCGCCACTATTATCAAATCGATCACCTCCATGCCACTACCAAATCGGACTTCCAAACCCACCACCATGCAACTAGAACAAACCACCAAAAACACACGAATCACTGCCATCCTACTTGATCTACAAGGAGTGATTGAGAGAGAGTGAGATAGAAGGTCTGATGAGAGAGAAGAGAGAAGTGAGAAGATGAGAAAGAGACAGAGAACTGAGAAAGTCAGAGTCAATACTAGAGAGGAGAGAGAAGATTAATAAAAGTGGGTTTTAATTTTAGCATTTAGGATCATACACTTCTACTATTAGAAGCGTACGATCACAAATGCTAAAATGTTTTGGCATATGGAACATTTGGTATAATGGTGTTTTTGGTGTTCGATGTACTAAATGCTAAAAGTTTAGCATTTAAAACACTTGATGCTAGTGCTTTGATGCCTCTCTAACTTGAAAATTTTAAAATAAAAAAACATATGAGTAAATCTCTCATTAAACCAAAGTGTGAATAAAGAGTATAAAGAGTAAGTGAATCTCTCTCCAAAATCAACCAATCATGCATTAGGATCCAAAAAGAGAAAATGAGGAACCAAAAAAAGATTGGATCATTCTCAAAATCCTTCTCATTGAACGCATATTAAATCTTTCAATATCTTGCTCTATGTACAAAATATAGAGATAATAGCCCATCATGCATCCGAAAACCCCGATCTAAACCCTATTACCCAACCACAATTTGCCAACAAGGAAGAGAGAAGTTACTGTATGTAATCTGACTTGAGCCCACTGACAACAAAAGTAAGATGATAGTTGTACAAACTCAACAAAGAAGGGGAATAAGAACAACACAATCAAAAGAGGTTGTTCTTCCACCACCTCGGTGTGTGTTTGGTTGATTTAGTGTTTGGGTGTGAGGGAATCAACTTGGAATTTTGAGATTGGATGTCGGTTTGACTTGGTGTTGTGAATTGGGTGTGAGTTTGACTTGGTGTTGTGATCTTGGGTTTTATTCTTGGTTTGATTGATTTGGTGTTTTGAATTGGGTGTGGGTTTGATTTGATGTTGTGATATGGGGTTTTTTCCTGGGTTTGATTTGGTGTTGTTTGGGTTTGTTGTTCATTTGGATTTGTTTTTTATCTCAATTGGTTTGTTGTTTATCTCATTTCCTGGGTATGATGTTAATTTTTAGGTTTATTGTTCATTTTGTTCATATTTTTCTCTCTCCAACCAAAAAGGATTTTAGAGAAAATTGGGGATACATTTTAGGTTTGACAAGGGCATTTTGGTCATTTTAAGTGGGGCTAGTGGGTTACTATTTAGGCAAGTGTCATGTGCAACTCACGTGACTACATATTCCGTCCAACTTACCTGCCACAAAGTGTTACGTGGGTATTAGTTTGAAAAGGTGATGTTTACTCTTGTAGTTCAGGGGTGAGTGCATGTAAAAAGAGGTATAGTTTATGGTGATAAATTATAATTTTTCACCAAAAAAAAAAAAAAAAACATTATTGTTGTCTTTCAAAATTGATACTAAAAGATAATGGCTAATATGACCATGAATTCTTTCTGTAATAATTCATTATCGTTATAAAAATTTTATAATAGAGAATAAAATATAGCGATAATTGTACATTATAACATAAACTTATGTAAGTTTGTATTTCATATCTCTCTAACTATTAGGCTTCATTTCATTTATAAAAGAAATCTGGAATTTGTTTTTAAATAAAAATTTAAAATTAATAGCATAAAGGAAAAGAAGAGAAAAGGAAAATAGTGCATGTGCGGTCCCATTTAAAATAAATAAATAATACCACACATTCACTATTCACCCATCACCACATATTCTCTTGAGCACCTACCACTACACTTTTCTATATAAAAGGAAGAAAGACTATTTGGAAAATGACAAAGTTTAGCTACAAAATTGGTTATAATCTTAGGCTATAACCTCACTCAATAAAATAAAAATTGTTACATATTTTGAAAATCTAACTATTGAATTGCATGTTGTTTATGCTCTTAATACATATGTCAAATTTTGTATCAATTGGATATTATTTATTATATGATCTATAAGCTTATATTTTATGCATAATTTTAAACAACAAAATATTGCAATTTAAACAATTTTTTAATGATATAGTTATTGATCTTTAATTTTCTAGAAATTTTGCAAGCATAAAAGATATAAAAAGAAGATGTAATCTAATGGTAGATTTGTCAAAATTCACCTCCAAAAAAAAGATATTAAGTAAGATTATAGGTTAAGGCTACAACTAATTTTGTAGCTAAATTTTGTCCTTTGGAAAAGGGGGGCTTACTCTCCCTCTCACTATTTTCTTCTTTATAATTTTCTTAGAGCACTGACCCTTTTAGGGACTATCTCTCATTAGGCCAAGGAAATTTTCTAAAGTACTCTCTATAACCCTTACAAAGACACTTTCTAGCTTGGCTAAGGAGCATTAGGCCGAGGACTCCCTTTGGATGAGGAGATTTTACAAAGTATTCTCTCTAACCCTCACAAGTATTTATGTAACTATTAGGCTTCATTAAATTGATATGTGAAATCTAGATTTTCTTTTTAAAAAATTTAAAAATTAATAAAGAAAAGGAAAAGGAGAGAAAAGAAAGATAATGCATGTGCTAGGTCCCATTTTACAAAAAAAACAAACAGAATCACATATTCTCTATTCACCCACCACCACATATTCTCTTGAACACTTACAACCACACTTTTTATATAAAATGAAGAAGCACCATTTGCAAAAAGTGTGCTTACTCTCTCTCTCTCTCTCTCTCTCTCTCTCCTTCTTTTTAATTCTCTTAGAGTTCTGATCCTCTTAGGGACTATCTCCCATTAGGTCAAGGAGACTTTCCAAAGTATTCTCTCTAAACCTCTCCGACTTGGCCAATGAGCATTAGGCTCAAAGCCCCTTTAGTTGAGGAGATTCTACAGAGTACTCTCTTTGACCCTCACAGGTATATATCTAACTATTAGGCTTCATTTCATTTATAAGTGACATCTAGATTTTTTTTTAAAAAAAAAAAAATTAAAAATTAAATTTTACAAAAAAAAAATAAAAAAAGAACCACACATTCTCTGGAGATTCTAGCCTTTTGCCCTTAATTTTTAAAAAAATTTAGCAATATGCCCCTATTTCGAAACTATATAAGGATATGCCCCTGTTTCGATACTCAATTACCTTAAAATCGAGTTTCAATAAAATACTCGATTCGTAAAAAATCGAGTTATGCCCAATAAAACTACAACAAAAAAAAAAATGCATGGAACTCGATTTTAGGGAAGTCGAGTTCCAAAACGCCGCTATAGGGCTTAAAAACGCCTTTATAGGGCTCCTTGAACCTGGAATGGGGACTTATAAAAATTTTTGCAGGAAAACGCCGCTATAGGGATTTAAAACGTTACTATAGGGCTTAAAAACGCCACTATAGGGCTCTCTGAACTAGGGATTATAAAAAATTTTGCCAGAAAACGCCGCTATAGGGATTTAAAACGTCACTATAGGGCTTAAAAACACCACTATAAGGCTCCCTGAATATGGGGCAATTACACTTATAAATTTTTTTTTTGCATAGAACTCGATTTCCTGAAAGTCGAGTTCCATGAAATTTTTTTTTTTTTTTTTTAAAAAGTTTGATCGGGCATAACTCGATTTTCTACGAATCGAGTATTTAATTGAACTCAATTTTAGGGTAATCGAGTATCAAAACAGGGGCACGCCCCTATATAGTTTGCAAACAAGGGCATATTGCCAATTTTTTTAAAAATTAAGGGTAAAATGCCAGAATCCCCCACATTCTCTATTCACCCACCAACACATATTCTCTTGCACACTTACAACCACAAATTTTTTTATATAAAATGAAGAAAGACCATTTGGAAAAAGGGTGCTTACTCTCTCTCTCTCTCTCCCCTTCTTTTTAATTCTCTTAGAGCTTTGATCCTCTTAGGGACTATCTCCCATTAGGTCAATGAGACTTTCCAAAGTATTCTCTCTAACTCTCATAGGGACACTCTGACTTGGCCAAAGAGCATTAGGCTCGGACTCTCTTTAGTCAAGGAGATTCTAAAGAATACTCTCTTTGACTCTCACAGGTATTTATCTAACTATTATGCTTCATTTCATATATAAGTGAAATCTAGATTTTTAAAATTTTTTTTTTTAAATTAATAAAGCTTGGAAAATGAGAGAAAAGAAAGATAGTGCATGTGGGGGGGGGGGGGTCCCATTTTACAAAAAACAAATAGAGCCACACATTCTCTATTCGCCTACTACCACATATTCTCTTGAGCACTTGCAACCATATTTTTTTATATATAAAATGAAGAAAATGAAGAAAGACCATTTGGAAAAAGGGCTCTCCCTCTCTCTCTCTCTCTCTCCTTCTTTTTAATTCTCTTAGAGCTCTGACCCTATTAAGGACTATCTCCCATTAGGTTGAGGAGACTTTCCAAAGTATTCTCTCTAATCCTCATAGGGACACTCTTTGACTTGGTCGAGAAGCATTAGGCTCAGACACTCTTTGACTTGGCCGAGAAGCATTAGGCTCAGACTCTCTTTGGTTGAGGAGATTCTACAAAGTACTCTCTCTGGCCCTTACAAGTATTTATCTAACTATTAGGCTTCATTTCATTTATAAGTGAAATCTAGATTAAAGGAAAATCTAAAAATTAATAAAGAAAGGGAAAATGAGAGAAAATAAGGATAGTGCGTGTGTGGTTCCATTTTACAAAAATATATAGAACCACACATTTTAAATTCACTCAATTTCTCTTGAGCACTAACAACCACACTTTTCTATATATAATGAAGAAAGACCATTTGGAAAAAGTGGGCTTACTCTCTCTCTCTCTCCTTTTTAATTCTCTTAGAGCTTTGATCCTCTTAGGGACTATCTCCCATTAGGCCAAGGAGACTTTCCAGAGTATTCTCTCTAACTCTCATAGGGACACTCTTTGACTTGACCGAGGAGTATTAGGCTCGGACTCCCTTTGGTCGAGAAAATTCTACAAAGTACTTTCTCTAACCCTCACAGGTATTTATCTAACTATTAGGCTTCATTTTATTTATAAGCGAAATCTAGATTAAAAAAAAAAAAAAAATTAAAAATTAATAGAGAAAGGGAAAAGAAAAGAACATAAGGATAGTGCTTGTGGGGTCCCATTTTACAAAAACAAATAAAGCCACACATTCTCTATTCACCCAATTTCTCTTGAGCACTAACAACCCCACTTTTCAATATAAAATAAGAAAGGCCATTTGGAAAAAGGGCTCTCTCTCTCTCTCTCTCTCTCTCTCTCTCTTAAATTCTCTTAGAGTTTTGATCCTCTTAGGGACTATCTCCCATTAGGCCAAGGTGACTTTCTAGAGTATTCTCTCTAATTCTTACAGGGACACGCTTTGATTTGGTCGAGGGGCGTTAGGTTCGGACTCCCTTTGGTTGAGGAGATTTTATAGAGTACTCTCTTTGACCCTTACAGGTGTTTATCTAACTGTCAAGCTTCATTTCATTTTTAAATGAAATCTAGATTTAATAAAAATAAAAGTTAAAAATTAATAAAGAAAGGCTTAAAGACAGAAAAGAAAGATAGTGTGTGTGGGGGTCCCATTTTACTCAAAATAAATACAACCACACATTTTCTATTCACCCAACACCACATATTTTCCTAAGCACCTACAACCACACTTTTCTCTATAAAAGAAAGAAGGAAAGACCATTTGGAAAAAGGGGGCTTAGACACACACACACACACACACACACACACACACTCTCTCTCTCTCTCTCTCTCTCTCTCTCTCTCTCCTTATTTTTAATTCTCTTAGAGTTCTAACCCTTACAGGGATAATCTCTTATTAGGCTGAGGAGACTTTCCAAAGTACTCTCTCTAGCTCTTATAGGGGCACTCTCTAACTTGGCTGAGGAACATTAGGTTGAGGATTCCCTTTGCTGAGAAGATTTTACAGGGTACTCTCTTTGATCTTGATAGGTACACTCTCTGACTTGGTCGAAAAGACTTGCGTGAGGATTCCCTTTGGCCAAGGAGTATTAAGCTGAGGACTCTCTTTTACACTCTTAGGTACACACTTTCTGATCTTTTCAAGTAACTTCTCTTGAGGACACTCTCTATGACTCATGATGTACTTAGCTTCAACAGAGCCTCCTTTAATTAACAAATTTATTGTAAAAATGTCAACAAAATCAGATTTGAACAAACTACAGTGCCAATAGAAGAAAAAAGAATTTAAAAAAAAAAACAAAAAAAAAAGGAAAGAAACTAGGAGACAATTTGGGTAGAGCTCTATTTTAAGTATAGTTCTTAGGGAAAAAACTTCCATTTGTATTATTGATTTTTAATGGGGCCAAAAAAAAAAATAATAATAATAACCATTCATAGAATTCCAAATGGAGGTCAAACGAAAAGTTCGATGGAAACTTTTATGGAGATTTGGCCACATAGCAATCCTAAAGAAAATAAAATCACGATAAGACTTGGTTATCCTTCTTTTAGTAAATTTTTTTTTTTTTTTTTTTTATATTATACTTTTACTAAATATTATAAAAGGTTTTATTTTTATGGGATTACTAAAACAAAGTTGCTATAACAATTAGCACTTTTTTGATAAGAGTGATTTTAGGATACACTACAAAAGTATTATAAATTGTTTTATTCTTTTTTAAGAATCAAATTGGTGTGTCAATTTTGAAATACCAAACAAAATACTTTCATCAAAGATATGGCTAATTACACCATTCATATGTGAATATTTAATAGTAATATTGATGGTACCTTTAAAATTTCATTATGGAAAATGATGTGTAATTAAGTATGATTTTTTAATCCTTAAATTTTTGATAAATATGATAGTATGTCAAATCTACAGTGGACACTTGCTGTGATTATCACTTTACAAGTACAAGCTCTTATGGAATGGAGGTTAAGGGTCAGAGTTTAAGCCTCCAGGAAAAAACTTCACACTCGTACTTGAATTAGGTTAGAGTAAAATTTCTACCTACTATCAATTTTGTAGTAGAATATTGGCATGATGGTAACTCTACAAGTACAAGTTTTTGTAAGGTTGGAGGGGGAATGGTCGAGGTTCAAGTTTTTAGAAAAGAATTTCGCACACATATATTTAGCTTATGCTAAAGTAGAATTTCTACCTCTAATAAAAATATATTATAATTAGACTAGAGTAGGATTTTTACCTCTAATAAAAAAAAATTATAGTATTTTGGTTTTTTATGTATGTAGAGATTGAACCTAAGATATTTTATTTGATAATAAGAAACTTTACCAGTTGAGTTAATTGGAACCTGTTTATATATATATATATATATATATATATATAAAGTGGGATATCAAGAAATAGTCACTTATGGTAGGAATGGAAATGTTTGGCAAGACCTATGAACATTACATTGGTTTTTATGGGTTAGGGTAGGGCCTTAGTAGAAATATGATAAGAAAGTAATATGATAAGAAACGTATTAGAAGCGGGATGATGCACTTAACCCTCAATTGACATGTTTGAAATGTTAATTTATTCATGTTGATGTGAAATGACCCAATTATTCATGTATGGACTTCATCTTGGATGTTATATTTTTTTAAGAACTTCTTTCTAGATGGATGATACTACATTATGGACTTAATATTTATTAAGTACTTTGATATTATTTTGAACTTTTGGACGATATATTTTGAGTATTTGATGTTATTATTAACTTTCAAATTGTATGTTTAATATATATTTTTGATGTTATATGCTTGTATAAAATTTGTTGTTTATTAAATTTAAGGTAATATTAATCAGATCAAACATGTTGAAATGAGTTGCTTTTTTGAAGTGGTTTAAATGAGTTGTATTTGTTTTAACTCAACTTGTTTAATATCAAGCGGGTTGAAATGGGTCAGATTGCATTTGTCCACTTAACATGATCCATTTGTTAAACGTATCAAGTGGGTTGTGTCATGTCAACCCACTTCATTACCCGATCGTGTTAAGGTTAGAAGGTTATGAAACGATTATTTAATAGGTAGTGTTAAAGTTGACTCATATCCGTGTGTTTTGACCAAATTACCTATGTAATCATAGTAGAATCCTAGGTTTTTTTTGGAGGTTAATTGGGTTTTTTGTTTTTTTTTTTGTTTTTTGGGGAGGGGGGTGTCTTACAGGGAGCAACACATTAACACTATAGCTTATATTAGATATAAAAATGAAATTAATGATTTCTCCATGATACCATGATCCTTCGCATGAAGGTTTCATAATGTTAGATGTGACGGTGTTCAAACAAAAAAAAAAAAAAAACTGGTACGAAAACACTCAAAAATGGCACTGGTACCGGCCGGCAAACGATTAAAAATGAGAGTGACAGATGGAGAAGAAAAGGTGCATCCGAACATAAAGCCTGCACTGCCACTAGATTACTTGATGTTAATGATTAGAAAAGTGTTATATGTATTACAAATTTTCATGTAAAAACTTATAAATATCTAAATGTGACAAACATATGATTAACAACATAATAAGTCAGTATCTGTAACTTCACTTTGAGTGATCATTGAAGTACATGAAGTTCAAGTAGTTACAAAGTAAAATAGTGATAATTTTTTTGTAGTGTTCTGTCTGTGATTCAAACTCTCACCTATCTCCTTATCTTAAGAAGGTTGGGAAATTTTTTTTGAAGTGCATTGCCCATTATAATGGTGATGACTTTGCTTACTAATAAAGAACACTAGTGGCCAATCATGCAGTTGTTTGACAAAGTCGAATACGGTTAAGGAAAATCGGTTGACGAATCTATGCAATTTAGTGACTGTAAAGTAATATCTCTTCTCCGCTCACTGATATGGTGGTTCTCAGTCCATGGAGCCTCTAGATATTAGTGTCAACTTTCTCTTTCAGAATCTGAATCACTATCTCTAAGAAAGAGAGTTTGTGTATTTATTTATTTATTTTGAACAATTTCAAGTCATAAAGTTTGAGATGTTGGTCTTGTCACAGAGTTTGAAATCTTTGTTGGGTTTTGATTTTTAGCTGTGCTGTTGTTGCGAAAGCATGGAAGCTCCTGATCTTCATAACGCGGGTATAATTGGTAGCTTTAGAAGAGGTAGTTCGTCATGGAGGAGTGGTGGCGTGGATGCTTACTCGAGGTCTTTCCATGATGAAGAAGATGAAGAAGCTCTTAAATGGGCTGCACTTGAAAAACTTCCTACTTTCAACCGGTTGAAGAAAGGTTTACTGACTACAGAGGAAGGCCAGGCCAGTGAAGTCGATATACATGATCTTAGACATCATGAAAAGAAGAGTTTGCTAGATAGGTTGGTGAAGGTCCCCGAAGAGGACAATGAGAAGTTCTTGTTGCAGCTCAAGAACCGCTTAGATAGGCAAGTTCTTTTATCGCTTTTTTTTTTTGGTGTGTTTATTTTCTTCTTATTTAAACTTTATACATAAATGATATGTGACCACTTGCGCAATAGTGGAGTTTGCCACTATAAAAAGTTTACAAATTGTCGTGGCAATATACGCGATTAATGTCAATTCAATAACATAATAAATCAATATTAAATTACTTTTTTGTGATTGGTAACTAATTCATTTGCAACGTTTTGTAGAAAATTGTGTTGTATCCCTATCATTACTCCTTTTTATTTTGGTCTGTATCTTCTATAAATTTCAGTCATAAGTTTTCTTGTTTCTTGTTTTTTGATTTTTGATAGGGTTGGAATTGAACTTCCAACAATTGAAGTCCGATTTGAGCATCTAAAGGTAGAAGCAGACGTTCATGTTGGAAGCAGAGCTCTGCCTACATTTTTTAACTTCTTTTTTAACATATTGGAGGTAACAATGCATAAACACATTCAACATTTGTTATTAATATTATACAAATATTGATTTTTTTTTTTTTTGGTCAATAGTTTTTCTTCTTTTATTTTGATTTTTACTGTTTACTTTTGTCCTTTGATTTTGAAGGGTGCCTTGATTAATCTCCATATTCTTCCAAGTAAAAAGAAACATTTGTCTATTCTTCAAGATGTTAGTGGAATCATCAAGCCTGGCAGGTGAGAAAGCAAGTTCAGTTCATATTCTTGAAATGAATTATAATTATTGGAAAAAATTTTAATTCAATTTAGGCTATTGGTGCACTTGTATCTTATTTTGTTCATATGCATTTTCCAGAATGGCCTTACTATTAGGCCCCCCAAGTTCTGGGAAGACCACACTCTTACTGGCTTTGGCTGGAAAGCTTGACCCAAAATTGAAGGTGAACAAAGTTTTCAACAAGACTTTAATTTTTTTTCATTAGTTTAGCTTTATACTTTCAGTCAATTAGTCTTATTGCGAATACAGAACTTAAATTTCTTCTCCAGGTTTCAGGAAGGGTGACTTATAATGGCCATAACATGCACGAGTTTATTCCCCAGAGAACTACTGCTTACATCAGTCAACATGATATCCATATTGCAGAAATGACTGTAAGGGAAACATTTGCCTTCTCTGGAAGATGCCAGGGGGTTGGATGGCGCCACGGTTAGTCAATTTATAGGGGTTACTCTTCATTTTTTATTTCTCAAAGTTTAATTATAAGAATGAATCATGATTGATTTGTGTGTAATTGTAATACCTGAGTCCACTGCATACTATTTCGGAAATTTGCAGAGATGCTAGCAGAGTTGTCTAGAAGAGAGAAGATAGGCGGTATTATGCCTGATCCAGATATCGATATCTTCATGAAGGTAAGAAAGAAGCTGTTGTCAATAACTTATTCTCTACCTCAGTAAATGATAAATGCTAAATAGTGTAGCTCAAATTAAGATTAAATAGTGTTACCCTTTCTGGTCTAGAGAATTTGCTTTCATGGCGATTGACATGTTATTTGGTTTTATTTTGGCTTCTGCTATTTTAAGGGAGCATCAACTGAAGGCCAGAAGACAAGCATCGTTACAGATTATATTCTAAAGGTAACATCAGCATGGAGTGTCAAAGTTCCACAACAGCTTTACCCAATTTATCAATTATTTGAGGTCACTTCATTACAGGTTTTGGGATTGGAAGTGTGCGCAGATACCATGGTTGGGGATCAAATGTTAAGGGGTATCTCAGGAGGACAAAAGAAGCGTGTTACAACAGGTAAACTCAATTGTAAACATCAATGTACATAAAACTTTTTTATTAAAAAATTAACTGTCTGTCTCTGACATTTAATTGAAAGGTGAGATGCTCGCTGGACTAACCAATGGCCTGTTTATGGATGAGATATCTACTGGTTTGGACAGCTCGACAACTTTTCAAATTGTGAATTGCCTCAAGCAAAATATTCAGATTCTCCATGGAACTGCTCTCATCTCACTCCTTCAGCCACCACCAGAGACTTATGATCTTTTTGATGATATTATTCTCCTCTCCAATGGCCAGATTGTGTACCAGGGTCCCCGTGAACAAGTGCTTGAGTTTTTTGAATCCGTGGGCTTTAAATGTCCTCAGAGGAAAGGCGTGGCTGACTTTCTTCAAGAAGTAAGTGTAGATATAGGTTTGTCTGATTAATCTATTAAAAGAGAAGTAATTGATCTCCTAAATTTGAGCATTACATGCAGACTCTCATTTTGAATCCTTACGCATAATAAAATTTTTATAGGTGACATCACATAAAGATCAAAAACAGTATTGGGCACGTGAAAATGAACCTTACAGTATTGTCACAGTCGATGAATTTGTCAAGGCATTTCAATCATTCCATGTGGGAAGGGGGATTCAAGATGAACTTGCAATTCCATTTGACAAGAGCAAGAGCCACCCAGCTGCCTTAACAACTCAAAAGTATGGTGCTAGAAAAGTGGAACTCCTGCAAGCTTGCTTCTCCAGAGAATTCTTGCTTATGAAGAGGAATGCATTTGTCTACATTTTCAAGATTGCCCAGGTGGATTTTTAGTTCATTTTTATCTTTGCATTACACTTTTTGGTAGTGCATGATTTTGACATATCCCTTTTCTATGTGCTGTTAGCTTATTCTAATGGCACTGATTACATCAACACTTTTTCTGCGAACCGAGATGCATCGTGATTCAATCAATGATGGAGGAATTTATACTGGTGCTTTGTACTTCAGTGTGATTATGATTATGTTTAATGGAATGGCAGACCTTCCCATGACCATTGATTGGCTTCCTGTTTATTACAAGCAGAGGGACCTCCTCTTTTTTCCTCCATGGGCATATGCACTTCCAACATGGATCCTTAAGATCCCTGTTTCATGTGTGGAAGTCGCTGTGTGGGAATGCATTACCTACTATGCCGTTGGATTTGACCCATATGTAGGAAGGTAAGCAAGTAATAATTATAATCAATTTATTGAAAACTTGCAAAGTGTTTTTCTTTTTCTTTTTTCTTTTTTCAAATGATAAACGACGGATGTACATATTGCAGATTTTTTAGGACATACCTTCTGCTTGTACTTATTAACCAGATGGCTTCTGGATTATTCCGATTTATAGCAGCAGTGGGTAGGAGCATGGTTGTTGCCAACACATTTGGTTCATTTGCACTGCTCGTGCTTTTTGCATTGGGGGGGTTTGTCCTGTCAAAAGGTATAATATAATATAGTTTAATAAATTTACTGATCAAATTACTGCTTTTCTCCAAATTAGACTCCTTCCATGATGCTGCTTCTTTTTTTCCTTAATGCTGCAGAGGATATAAAAAAGTGGTGGATATGGGGCTACTGGATATCACCCATGATGTATGCACAGAACGCAATAATGGCTAATGAGTTTTATGGGGAAAGTTGGAACAAAGTAAATTCTTAAACAGAGTCCTTTGTGTCTTTTTCATTTGGTTTATCCTCTGCTGTCTCATGTTACATTCATATTTAAGGTTATTGCAAACTCAACGGAAAATCTGGGACTAGCAGTTTTGAAGTCCCGTGGGTTCCCCCGACATCAATATTGGTATTGGATAGGCGTAGGGGCAATGATCGGATATATATTACTTTTCAACATCAGTTTCACACTGGCTCTTACTTACCTTAACCGTGGGTATCACAAACTTTTTCAATTTAACACTTATAAACTAGAAGAAGCCTATGTCCTAATGCTATGCAAATGATTGTGCAGCATATAGGAAGTCACTTACTATTAAAGAAGAAGAAAATCAAAGCACTGAACACAGTGACGGAACAAGAGAAGGTAGTCACTCACTACACAGAAGAAATAGCTCCGATCACAAAATTGACATAGGTGATAAGATCATCTATTATGTCTGCGTTGTGTTTTTAGCTCATGTTATGCCTCAGGTGCTGAACTGCTGATCTATATAATCTATATCTATATATTACTAAAAGTTAAAATCGTAGCATTTATTGTTGCTATATTCTTATTAAGCCACATCAGCAGACACGTCATTTATTTATTTTTTATATTTTCTTTTCTCTATTTAAACTTTTCTTCCCCTATTTTCATCTTTAAAAAAAAAAAAAACTGTTCTTCTCCCTATTAGTTTACATACCTACTGTGACATTCTTCCAATATTTCCCTTCTTTTTTATTGCCTCTTTATCTTTCCATTACTTTACTGTTATATTTCCTTCCTCTTTTTTATATTTTGACTTTTCTCCCATCCATTTTATTTTATGTAAATTTGATATCATTATCTCATTTAATCCATATCATTATCCACTCATTCATCTCTCTCTCTCTCTCTCTCTCTCGGTGAATTTTTGTTCTTTCTTATAACTCTAATTAAAGTTGATTTTTTTTTAATATATATATATATATATATATATTAAATATCCCATCAAAAAGTCTTCTCATTCCCTTTTATAACTTTGGTTGAATTTTAGTTTGGATTAATACTTAGTTTTAGTGGAAACAAGAATTTGAATATGCCTACCAATTGTTTGAGTAATAAATTATTATAAAGCCTATTATTTATTCCTTTAGTTTCATTTTAATTTTGGCTAAAATAACATTATAATTTTGTAATGAGTTTTGATTATTATGATAATTTCCTTAATCCTTAAGAGATGAGAAATTTGAATAATAAATTTGAAACTTATAAAGTTTAGTTGTATATTAAGCAAATATAATACACTACAATAAAAGTTATAAGAATCACTTTAAAAAAATATTAATCAAACATATAAAAAAATTTTATATATTTGTCAAGATAAAAAGATTAAAAAAAAAAAAAAAAGAACTTGTAGAAATCTTTTTTTAAAAATAGACAATACTTGATGTAATTGTTACTTTTTATATATTACACCTTATTGCATAATATTTATATTCCCTTGCATCATGTGGGTCTGCAGTTATCAATATATTACTAAAAGCTGAAGCGTGGCATTTATAGTTGTTGAGCTCCTGTTGCGCCACCTTATCACCACGTCATTCGCCACATAATTAATATCTATTCCTATTTTTTTTACAAATATATATATATATATATATATATATATATATAATTCGCCACATAATTAATATTTATTCCTATTTTTTTTACAAATATATATATATATAAATAGATTATTGACTTTATATATTCATCTTTGTCGGTTTTAACATCTATATATAATTAATATTTATTCCTTTTTTTTTTACAAAATATATATATATATATATATATATATAAATAGATTATTGACTTTACATATTCATCTTTGTCGGTTTTAACATCTATATATATTTCTTTTTTATTTCCAATTTTCCTATAATTTTTTTTTTTACATTCACTTATTTTTTAAAATATTTACATTTTCTTCAACCTTTCTTCTTCCCTCAACCTTTCTTCTTCCCTCACCTTTTTATCTCCCCATTACCCTTTACTTTAATATTGCTATTCATTTTCTCTTCATCTTCCTTTATTTGTCTCTTCTTATTCCTTCCCTCTTACTATAAATTTGCCACTCTTTTCCATTCTTTGCATAATTTTCTCTCTCTCTCTCTCTCTCTCTCTCTCAATGTTTTGGTGGATTTTTATCTCTCTCAACATAAATTAGAGTTCTTAAAAATACAAAAATTTATCAACCTAAAGCGGAGATGCAATATAAAAAATAAAAAGCTGAAGCGTGGCATTTATAGTTGCTGAGCTCCTGTTGCGCCACCTCATCATCACGTCATTCGCCACATAATTAATATTTATTCCTATTTTTTTTACAAATATATATATATATATATATATATAAATAGATTATTGACTTTACATATTCATCTTTGTCGGTTTTAATATCTATATATATTTCTTTTTTATTTCCAATTTTCCTATAATTTTTTTTTACATTCACTTATTTTTTAAAATATTTACATTTCCTTCAACCTTTCTTCTTCCCTCACCTTTTCATCCCCCACTACCCTTTACTTTAATATTGCTATTCATCTTTCTCTTCATCTTCCTTTATTTGTCTCTTCTTATCCCTTCCCTCTTACTATAAATTTGCCACTCTTTTCCATTCTTTGCATAATTTTCTCTCACAAAAAGGTTCTCTCTCTCTCTCTCTGTCTCTCTCTCTCTCTCAATGTTTTGGTGGATTTTTATCTCTCTCAATGTTTTGGTGGATTTTTATTTTTTATTGCATCTCCGCTTTAGGTTGATAAATTTTTGTATTTTTAAGAACTCTAATTTATGTTGATATGATTTAGTTTTGTGTTTTAAGTTATTATTATTTTGCGCTTTGATTGTTAAATTTTATCCAATTACATTATAAAAAATTAAAGACAGTAGATAAAAATAAAATAGTATTCCATTACATAGCATAATTTGGATAATTTAGTGTTTATTGCTATATCTTTTAATTTTTCTTATTTTTTTCTTCTCTTCCATTTTACTCAATATTGAAATTCAACCACATCCTCATTATCATTAAATTATTTATATTTTCTCTCTCTTTTTGTTTTAAAAAATAAAAAATGTAATATTTTACTTAAATTCAATTAAAAGAAAATTGTGCTCATCAAATTGTACTCATTTTTTTTTTTTAACATTTACACTTTCTTCAACCTTTCTCATTCTCTTTACCTTTTCATCTCCCCAAAAATTCTACCTTGATATCACTCTTCCTCTTTCCTTTTATCTTCCTTTATTTTGTTTTTTTTATATTATCATCCTCTTAGTATAAATTTATCATTCACTCTTCTATTCTTTACATAATTTTATCTCACAGAAAAGTGGTTATTTCCCACTCTTTCTCCCTCAATTTTTTGGTAGATTTTTATTTTTATTTTTCTTGCATCTCTATTTTAGCCTAATAAAGTTTTTGTATTCTTTAGAGCTCTATTTTGGTTTATGGGATTTAGCTTTGTGTTTTAAGTTTTTATTTTTTATTTTTTATGTCTTTGATTGTTAAATATTATCATATTTCATTATAAATAATTAAAAATAGTATATAAGAATGTACTATTATTATATTACATAGAATTATTTGGATAAGTTAGTGTTTATTGTTATGTATTTTATTTTTATTTTTTTTCTCATATCATTTTATTTAATATTTAAATTCAACCACATCCCCCATATATATATCATTAAATTATTTATATTTCCACTCCTTTTTTATTTTTAAAAATTTTAAATATAATATTTTGCCTAAATTAAATAAATAAAATTGTCCACATTAAGTGGAGTAATGATAGGAAAACACTCATTCTCACACCCAATGCATCAAAGGAAGAATGAAATACAAAACAAATCAAGTTAGAAACACTAAATTAAAAAAAAAAAAAAAAAAACTAATAATGCATATTTAATGTCATAGAATCATCATCAAATTTTGGAAAACGATAGGTTGCCAATGAGAGAGAGAGAGAGAGAGAGAGAGAGAGAGAGAGATGGTATAGAAAAAAACCAATACAAAATAATAAAGAGTAGATAAAGAAAAAAAAAAACCAAACGTCAATTAGTAATCGTTGATTGGAAAACAAAGAGGTTTTTAGGAGAAGTAAAAAATAAAATAGAAATTACCGTGTGGAGAACATTAAAAACTTTACAGCGTAGTAACATAAACCGTTAAATTCACTTAAAAAATTAAATCAACAATCAACAATTAAATACAATCATAGTACTAAATTTAAATTTAAAACTAATCAAATTCTAACTATGGAAACCATATTAATCATAAATAAAAATAGATGTTCTCTGATAGTAGTAGAAATTACATAAGAAATAAAGTTAGAAAATTTAAAAATCCATTTTTTGACATTTCATTTAACCTTATATATATATATATATATATATATATATATATATATATATAATTTTCATGCACTATTACTTTCGAAAATCTAATGAATAATGCTACCTCTCATTTATCGTCTTTGTTATGAAAATCATCAGTTAGTAAATATATGATAATGGTAAGAAGCGTTACAAATGAGATCACTAAAAAATAAAAAATAAAAATTAATTAACCACTATCATTATGGAGTAGTAGTCTATAATTTTACGCATCCAAGAAAGTGGAATATATAGAGTTTTTTTAAAGGTATGTGTAAAGATTCACTATGTGTGTGTGTTTGTAAAGGTAAAAAAATAAAAAAAATAAAAATATTAAAAAAAAAGGTATATTTAAGGTTTTTGTTAACTTAAAAACTAATGAAAATCAAATGGTTAATAATTAAAATTATAGTATTAATAAAATATTTAATGCGACCATCCTAAAAAAATTACCGCGCGCAATGCGCGTGTATGCGACTAGTTATATATAAAACTGAAGTGGTTTGACTTTTTGTTGACCTTCTAATCTTTTGTAACATAAACTTTTGAAGGCTCGCAATTTTACACATAATAATTCAAGTATATATTTTTTAAATAGTTTTAAATTCTATTATATATTAAATCTTTTATTTAGAATTTTGTCACATCATATTTTGATTAAATGGTGGATAGATAGTTTAATATAGAAACAATAACATAACAAATGCCTAACAATAACTTTATATTGTTAGATATAACAATAACTTTAATATAACAAATTTTTTATTTAGACAAAATAAAAGAGATAAAAATAATATTTAGTTCAACTTTCCTTTCCGGTGCATCACACGGGTTATTACTTCATATATTTATATTGACGTGCAGAGAATGGTGATGAGATTCGAACTGAAAGTTCCTTGTCCAATTCAACATCTTTGGTGAAAGACACTGCTGTTGAGGCCAATAAAAGCAGGCAAAAAGGAATGATTCTTCCATTTAAACCACATTCCATCACCTTTGATGACATTACATACTCTGTTGACATGCCACAGGTTTTTAAATGAGAGTTTGAAATTGTTTATAGTTTTTAACTTCCAAATTTACTCTTCTATATTCTAATAAGTAAAGTTAACTTCCTGTTCCAAACATCGCAAGTGAATGTATTGAACTTACAGGAAATGAAGAATCAAGGTGTCCCTGGGGATAAATTGGTGCTTCTGGAAGGTGTGAGTGGCACTTTTAGGCCTGGTGTTCTCACAGCTTTGATGGGCGTTAGTGGTGCTGGTAAAACTACTCTAATGGATGTGCTGGCTGGTAGAAAAACTGGGGGATATATAGATGGGAACATTAAAATTTCTGGGTACCCAAAGAAGCAAGAAACATTTGCCCGAATTTCTGGATACTGTGAGCAAAATGACATCCACTCCCCTTGTGTTACTGTCTATGAGTCCTTGCTCTTCTCAGCTTGGCTTCGTTTATCGCAAGAAGTTAATTTTGAAACCAGACAGGTGATATCTGATACCAAATCTGTTTTGGGATATATATTTGTCATATTTCTTTAAGTGCAACTCATATCTATATACAAGCCAAGCCAATTCAGAATTGGTTTGCAAATCCCCAATGTAGAGCGGTGATCAGGCTCTAATTTAGCTCAAGCTCAAATGGGGAGTCTAGACATTCTCGTACAAGTTTGATCATCATTATTGTAGTTTATCTTATCCCTGATCAGCTTCCAAACTTGTTGATTATTATTCTTATTTACTCTACATAAATTTGTTTATAATAAGCTATTGTTGTTCCACTAAAACTGACAAAATACTCAAGTTACTATTAAACCATTGGCTAAAGAAATTAATTTTACAACATCCCCTATAATCTTGATTTTTATTCTTGGATGCAGATGTTCATTGAGCAAGTTATGGAGCTTGTGGAGCTCAAGCCATTAGAGCGGGCAATAGTTGGGTTGCCTGGTGTGAGTGGCCTCTCCACTGAGCAGCGCAAGAGGCTAACGATTGCAGTTGAGCTAGTGGCTAACCCCTCTATAATATTCATGGATGAGCCAACATCAGGGCTAGATGCAAGAGCTGCAGCAATTGTAATGAGAACTGTCAGGAACACAGTAGACACTGGAAGAACAGTTGTCTGCACTATCCATCAGCCGAGCATTGACATATTTGAAGCATTTGATGAGGTGAGAAATGTTAATTGATCAAAAATTTGGTGATGATTTTTTGTGCCTTCTTTTCTAATACTTTTGAATTTGATCAAAAAAATTATGGGGTTGCAGCTATTCCTTATGAAGCGTGGAGGACACGAAGTTTATGTGGGGCCGCTGGGTCATCATTCCCAACATCTAATCAATTATTTTGAGGTAGAATGAAATGGCCCAAAGGCCAAAAGAAAAAAAAAATAAAAAATAAAAAATCAAACTTTCAACTTCAAATCTTAATCTGAGTTGCAGAATTGTGATAGAATATGGCCTTTTCTTTTCATCAAGGGAATCGAAGGAGTCGAGAGAATCAAAGATGGTTATAACCCGGCAACTTGGATGTTGGAAACTACCAGTTTAGCTCAAGAAACAGCTTTGGGTGTTGATTTTACTGATGTTTACAAAAATTCAGAACTCTATAGGTATGTGTTTTACACACGACAGGAATAAATGATATATTTTCTACAACCTCTTAGAAAAATGCTAAAAACCCTTGTGACAGTTATGTCGCTTAAACTTTTTGCTTAAGCTTATACAACTGTGTGGTATGTGATCAGGAGAAACAAGGCACTTATCAAAGAACTGAGCACACCTGCTCCTGAATCAAAGGATATCTATTACCCTACTCAATACTCTCGTTCATTTTCCACCCAATTCATTGCTTGCTTATGGAAACAAAATTGGTCTTATTATCGTAACCCACCATACACAGCCATAAGATTCTGCTTTACAACTATCATAGCAGTGATGTTTGGGACATTGTTCTGGGACCTTGGCTCCAAAATGTAAGTTTGAGAACTTAGAAAATACATAAAAGTTTAAACTGTTTTGTTGTTATTTCTGATTTATAATTCAACTTTGATTTGTAAATTACAGCTCAAAGCAGCAAGATCTATTTAATGCAATGGGTTCCATGTATGCTGCTGTGCTGTTCCTAGGGATCCAAAATAGTTCCTCTGTGCAGCCAGTAGTGGCTGTTGAACGAATAGTTTTCTATAGAGAAAAGGCTGCTGGAATGTATTCAGCCTTGGCATATGCATTTGCTCAGGTAAAAGGGTCCTAAATTCATTTACAAACTTCATATATAATGTCTTAGCCAAAAATAAATAAAAAGGCCTTCATATATAATGAATATTCTGTAAGTTCATTGAGTTTCTATATCCTCTCTCTTTTTCACAGGTTGTGATTGAGCTGCCATATATCTTGGCACAATCAGTTGTGTATGGTGTCATTGTTTATGCAATGATTGGATTTCAATGGACTGTTACCAAATTCCTTTGGTATCAATTTTTGATGTACTTCACTTTATTGTACTTCACCTTCTATGGCATGATGACAATAGCCATGACACCAACTCAACAAATTGGTCAAATTGCTTCCGCTGCGTTTTATGGAATATGGAACCTGTTTTCTGGATTTGTGATCCCAAGAACAGTAAGTGTTCACTATACTTTTCCGGATTGAAGGGTTTTTAGCACTTCCAGATACTGATGACTTTTAATAACTTCTTTCACTTTGTCTTTATCTTGACAATTACAGAGGATGCCCATATGGTGGAGATGGTACTACTGGCTATCTCCAGTATCTTGGACTTTGTATGGACTTGTTGCATCACAGTTTGGAGATTTGACGAATACGCTCGACACAGGTGAAACAGTGAAAGGTTTTGTGGAGAGTTACATGGGTTTTAAACATGACTTTTTGGGAGTGGTTGCGGCTGTTATTGTTGGATTTGCAGTGCTATTTGCATTTACCTTTGCATTTTCCATCCAGATGTTTAATTTCCAAAGGCGATAGGATTGTCTCTTGGTTACTTGGAAAGAACGTGCACTTGCCTATGCTTTCACATGTCTAATTAATGTCTTGGCATATCAGTTGCACAAAAGTGAAAAATGCTTTGCAATAAGCTCTTTCTTTTACTGTTTACTGTGAGCTACTTGGAGCTGGTACTTGAGTGAGGGTTACTTAACCAACTTTTAGCCTTTAGGTCTTCAGTCAAATTGTTGATTTGTGTAGTAAAAACTTATGAATTTACTAAGAGGCTTGAGAATGAAAAATATGTGGTGTAATGGAAATGGACTGTGGTCTTCAATCTTTGTTGCAAACTAAATAATTTTCCGCATGATGTGTGGATAGTTTGCAAATTTATTTGAAATAATTTTTATGCTGTTTAACACCTATTTATAATACTCATTTTGTTGTATAATATTTATGTTTTACCACAATATTGTTGAATGCTTTGAAACTCAATTTTCTTAATTCATATTTTAAATAACAAAAAAATTGTCATAGAATTGGTTTCCAAATATTAAGTGAAATTGCTCTACTAATTTGAATTTTTGAGGTTGGAACAATCAAGATTTTTGGACATTTCTAGGAGACTAACATATCATATTATATGTAGACTTTATTTTTTAAATTGATTAAATGATTTTGAAATTTATAAATTTAAATTCAAAGTATAAAAATACTTTCATATCTTAAAATTTTAAAAATTCAATCAATCTCCCAAACACTTCCTCAACTACTCAATTTTCACAACCAAATACCGACCCACAAATCTCAAACACCCATTTCATTATATCAACGAAAGGAAATCATTTATTAATAGCGGCATATAGAGAATGTGATAAAATAAAGAAAAAAATGGTTAAAAACATTTCCATTTATAAAGATTTAATTGTCTTTAGTTAGGCTTCCACGTAAAAAAAAAAAGAAAAAAAAAACACGAAAAACACTCTAAAATCATCATACTTTCACTTTTTTTTCGTCATAACTCATATCCATATTGCACTAAATAGCAGTAAAAAACTACAAACAAACATAAAAATTATGAGTTCTAAAACATAATTAAAAAAAAAAAAAAACAAACAATTGATCTCGTCAATAATCAATTAAAATGTTTCTTTCTATTTCTATTTATTTCTAAAACAAAATACAACTATGACTTTCTCACACCAAACACCTAAAGATCCAAAGCCAATCACATTCTTTACACAACCCACAACATTTGATCTCAACATCAAAACAATAAGTCGTCGTTGTCACTCAATAAAAAAAATAAAATAAAAAAATAATAAAAAAGGCCATCTTCCTTGATTATAGCCAACTTATACGGGTTAAGATTAGATGAGACAACAAAATTGGAGTTAGGTAGGTGTAATTGAAAGGTTAAAGATATATGACATCATTCTTAGTTGGGAAGTATTTGAGATGAGATGGTATGAAGGGTTGTAGGCATCTATATATATAAAAGAGTAGAAGTACGTACAAGAGGTTTTTAGCTTGAAACATTGAACCACCAAAACAAAAAAAAAAAAGTCTTATAAAGAATCATTATTCTTTAATAAGAAAATTCTTGAAGTTTGAACCAAAGAAACCAGAAGTCTTTATTTTTTTTGTTTTTATCTTATAGCTTTAAAGATTATTTCAATTATCTCTTTAAAGAGAATGCCAGATGGCAGAACCTCATGCTTGCATGATGTCTCTGCTTATATATATATATATATATATATATATATTGATTGATTGATTGATTGATTTGGTCAATGTATCTTACACATTGGATACTTTGCAGCTAGGACTAATAAGGATACTCTTTACTCGTGAAAAGCATGCTGTTCAATGTTCATATATTTGCTTGGCACCCGGAAACTACATTTTTCAGAATAATGTTTTGATTTTGATTACTGAACAAGCCAAAATGTAATACATGGCTCAGCTTAAGTAGGCCTTCTTTATGAATTAAGTATCAAATTAAGTGAAATATGTGAACCACAAATTAATAATTAATCACTATAGACCAGTACGAAACAAATCAATAATCAAAGAGATAAACCAACTTTATTGCATAGTTGATGACAAAGTGGAAAATTGATGAAGAACTTACCAAAGGAAAAAGCATTATGAGCGTTGATGAGTCCAAAAAAAATCATTAAGGTTGTCCATTAAGATAGATGATCTTGCGTCATTAGTAGGCCATCAAAGAAAAAGATATAACCATTCAAGCACATTCAACACATTAAATCATGACAATTACTCACCAGCCTTAAACTTTCATCAAGACTATAACCGTTACACTTCAGAAAATAACCACCTAAAATTATGTAAAGGAATACATTTATGAGAAAAATGGCTACCTAGGTCATTTATAAAATGGAAATTCTACCTCACTTGCTAAGGTAAGTCAAAAAAGACTAGAAAATCTATATACAAAATATATAGGCTTATACTAACTTAAACATCGGAGGCTCCCTCATTAGGCACAACTCGGTGGTCTTTTCGATCAACTCTGCTTTTCTTGCAGATCCTACAAGATCGTCAAAACCTCTGGATTGGATGAGTGACCTAACTGATAATGTTTTACATCATCAAATGTGACACACCCCAAATAAGGAAATCCACTATAAAAGGAGTTTACATTACAAACCTTATATGGTTCCACAAATAGGTTAAGAATACAATGGACCGAATTCAATTAAAACACGAAAGTGAAACTAATAACTTGTTTGGATGGATGGGGAGTAGAGTAGAGGAGAGTAGAGTAGAGGGAGAGAGAGTAAGTTAATGCTCCGTTTGTTTCGATGTAAAATATTTTTAGGAAAATATTTTCTCATTTTACAGTGTTTGTTTTACAGTAAAGTATTTAGTTAAAAGTAAAATATTTTCTATCAACCAAATCAACCTAGACAAATTTGTGTAAAATATTTTGCTTTCAGTTCCTCACACCTTAGTCTCTCTCAGTTTTTGCTCTCCCTTTCTCATGACTACTATACCTATGTCAGCGATGAGGTGGTGCAAATCGTCGATCTGGGTTGGCGGTAGGGCGGTACAAATTGTCAATCTAGGTTGGTGGTGAGGTGGTGCAAATCGTCCTCCCTTCTACACTCTTCCTCATATTCCTAATTTCTTTCATGCCGCATCTCTCAGATTTGGATAGGTGGGTTGTCGGTAGTTGGTTTGGTTTTGAGTTTGGTAGGTGGGTTTAGTTTTGGGTTTTGGTGGCTGGGTATAGTGTTGCTGGGTTTTGTTTGGAGATTGGCGGCTAGGTATGGTGTTGGGTGACCAATGGTCATCGGTTCAATTTTGTACCTATATATAAAGCACCCACTTCTAGGTAGGGATTTATGTAATTTGTTGTTTATGTATATCATCATACTCGTAAGTGTATATATGATGTTCCCAATGTATGATTTGTTTGGACTAATGTGATTCTTAGTATTTGTACATCAGTAGGCTAGCTTTTGTTCTAATGTTAGATAATCTCCTGTGATTGGTGAAGGTTTTTTTCTTGTGTTTCACGACAAACCATAGCTTGAAGGTAGCAACAAGACTTGCTGATTTTTGGTGATTGGACACTCATCTTATAAAATCTATGGAAAATAAAGTAGAAAAAACAAATTTAGTAAAAATTTGCCATTATTCTTGAGATCTTTGGGTGAGCCTTGAGCCCAAGACGAGCTATGACTCTGATATTAGTTTCAGCCACAACATTCTAATCTGTAGATTGCTCTCTTAGCTTAATAACAATTAGTCATTTTGTAAGCCACAAGAACAATTTTAACACAGTTCAATGCATCGAACAAATTCATAGACCAATGTTCAGTTCGTTGGTAAAGAAAGTAGACCATTGTTCTTAAAGGCAAGCCCATATGTCAATGCAGAGAAGCTGAACCACTTAAATGATTATAAGAGCTGAAAAATGCTACTAGGAGGACAATGTGTTATGTTACATGAAACACCTTATGACACGGTCCATTGTCGTTCACATATAATGCAAAGCTTTAAATCAGAAAGGTTATTACCGAAGTGCTTGCATTTGTGCTTGCATTGGTGGTGGCTGATTTTTGCATGCATTTTCAAGTGTCAGGATAATCCAAACACTTGAAAAAAATTTACTATAAAATTTTTTACATGTAAAATATTTTATATTTGAAAATATTTTATTTTGAAACAAACAAAGCGTAAGTCTGCTCGATTTTGATTGATTGAATAGTCGTTAAAAACCTTGTTTGGATCGGGCATCAAGCATATAAAGTAGGAAATGATAAGTGTGCTTCTTTTGCCAATTGCTGGATTTCTAGTAGGACATTTTCCTTACGTAATATGCGGTAGCTAGAATTCTCACATCCAGGGGAACTGAGATATTTGTAGGTGTTAGAAATACAGAATGATTGTATTGTATTTCTTGAATTAAAGAATATACATCAGTGCCTTTATATAGGAGGCATATGTGTGCGGTACAAGTAAGTGTACTATACAAGTAACCTAACTGGGCCTAAAGCCCATAACATAATATACATTAATAGCCCCCCTCAAACTCAAGGTGGATGTGAGACCAACTTGAGGTTGTCAACTAAATCACGAGTGCGTCTCTTAGGAAGTGACTTGGTGAAGATATCTGCAAGTTGATCTTTGGAGGAGACGGAGAAAAGCTTAAGAGCACCATGGACAAGATGATAACGGATAAAATGACAATCAATCTCGATGTATTTAGTCCGTTCATGAAAGACATCATTGTGAGCAATATGAATGGCACTCTAGTTGTCACAATAAAGGGGAGTAGCAGAGGAGGTGGACACACCCAAATCCTTAAGAAGCCATCGTAGCCAAAGGAGCTCAGATGTGGTATCAGCAAGGGCACGATATTCTGCTTCAATACTAGAGCGGGCCACAAATGTTTGTTTCTTACTTCGCCAAGAAATCAAAGAAGAACCAAGGAGAAAGCAATAACCTGTAGTGGACTTGCGATCAGTAGGATCTCCTGCCCAATCAGCATCAGAGAATGCACGGAGTACAAGAGTAGACTGAGCTGAGTAGAAAAGGCCATGAAAAAGGGTACCCTTCAGGTATCGAAGAATGCGCAGAACAGCAGCATAGTGAGTTGAACATGGAACAGACAAATACTAGCTCACCTGATGAACAGCATAGGAGATGTCTGGACGAGTAACTGTGAGATAAACTAAGCTGCCAACCAATCGTCTGTAAAGAGAAGGATTAGACAATGGTTTTCCCCCTGAGGGTGTCAGTTGCACATTAAGTTCAACTGGAGTGTCAACAGTCTTGCTGTCAGTGAGTCCAGCTTGAGACAACAGGTCAGAAGCATACTTGGCTTGAGTAATATAAAGACCATCTATGGAATGAGTAATTTCAAGACCCAAGAAATAGCTGAGATGTCCAAGATCTTTCATCTCAAACTGCTGACTGAGAAAATCCTTGAGTTCTTGAATGCCATTGAGGTCATCACCATTTATGATCATATCATCCACATATAGAAGAAGCAAAATAGTGCCTTTATCAGTACAACGAAGAAATAATGCAGAATCATACGAACTGGCAGTGTAACCCAAGCGAAAGATAGTGGAGCTGAACTTGGCAAACCAAGCTCGTGGGGCTTGTTTAAGACCATAAAGTGCACGTCGAAGATGACAAACCTTGTTTGATTCAACAGAGAGACCAGGAGGAGGTTGCATATAGACTTCTTCACTCAGATCCCCATTAAGGAAGGCATTTTTAACATCCATCTGAAAAAGATCTCATTTACTAGCAGCAGCAACAGCTAAGAGAGCACGAACAGATGAGATACGAGCAACTGGAGCAAAAGTCTCTTCATAATCAATCTCATACTCCTGTGTAAAACCTTTGGCAACAAGACGAGCCTTGTAGCGCTCAACAGATCCATCAGAGCGAGTCTTGATCTTATAGATCCATTTACAACCAACCACAGACTGTCTAGGAGGGAGAGTAACCAGATCCCAAGTATGGTTTTTGGTTAATACATCAAGTTCCTCTTTCATTGCAATCTGCCATAAAGGGTTAGTAGAGGCCTCATGATAGGTTTGAGGCTTGTGAAGTGTAGCAAGGGCAATGTAACAATGATAATCAAGTAAATGTGGAGGAATGGATCTTACCCGGGTTGAGTGGCGAGGTGGACTGTCTTGTGGAGGATCTTCAGGCAGAGCAGGAGCAGGGGACCTAGGCTTAAGGTGGGGTAGCTCGTCATCAACTTGTTCATCTTCAACCTGTCTAGAAGAAGCATCAAAAATATCTGGAGAGAAGTCCAAAGGAGGATCAGAAGTATTTGTAGAAGGAACAAAAGACTCATCTGGAAAGATTTCTAAAACAGAGGAGTTAGTCAAGGAAGAACGAAAGTGAGAGAGTTCAACAAACAATCGGTGTTCCCAAAAGACAACATTACGAGAAACACGAAGACGATGAGAGACAAGATCATAACACCTATACCCCTTTTGAGTGTCGCCATAACCAAGGAAACAACAAAGTCTAGATTGAGGCTCAAGTTTGTTGTGCTCATGAGGCTGAAGAAGAACAAAACAAGCAGATCCAAATGAGCGAAGGTGATGATAGTCAGGGGGTGACCCAAAGAGACGCTCATACAAAGTCTGATTATGGATGACAGCACTTGGAATGCGATTAATTGCATGAACAGCATGAAGAGCAGCTTCACCCCAAAATGGGGCAGGAACTTTGGCAGAAAGAAAAAGAGCACGAACAGTGTCAAGAATATGATGAAGTTTTCTTTCGGCTCGACCATTTTGCTGAGAGGTACCTGGACAAGTTAGATGATGTACAGTGCCATAGGAATGTAACAGAGCTTGAAACGCATATTGAGTATATTCAAGAGCATTATCAGATCGAAAAGTTTTGATACGTTTGGAGAATTGTGTTTCAACCATTTTTGCAAAATTGTTGTATATTGGTAAAATTTCAGAACGAGATTTCATAGGAAAAATCCAACTATAACGAGAATAATCATCAATAAAAACAACAAAATATCGAGATCCACCAATACTAGCAACAGGAGAAGGTCCCCAAACATCAGAATGAATTAACTCAAAAATACTATTAGAAATGGATTCACTGTTATTAAAAGGAAAAGCTGGCTGTTTTCCTAACTGACATGAAGTACAATCAAAATTGTCTTTAGACACAGAACCCAACAGACCCCTAGACGTTAACTGTTGTACCCGAGAAGATGGTGCATGACCAAGACGAGAATGCCAAAGTGCAAGAGAAGGTAGGGAAGAAACTGCAGCAGCAACAGAAACAGGAGCAACAGGTGGAAGATGAAGATTGTCCACGGGAAACATACGTCCAACTCTAGGACCGGTCCCAAGCTCCTGCCCCGTCCTCGGATCCTGCATAATACACCCAGAATAGTAAAAAATAAGGCGATAACCTAGTTCAGCTAATTGTCCCACAGAGCACAAATTATAGGATAGGTCAGGTACATAGAAGACTCTAGGAACAGAAAGGTTAGAGGTTGAAACAAAACCTAAACTATTTCTATGCATGGTGGAACCATCAGCTATATGAATATTTAGAGGATGTGGTGCAGGGTCAAGTTTGGAGAATAAGGACGAGTGAGGTGTCATGTGATTGCAGCAGGCAGAATCAAAAAGCCAAGTTTGAGACTTACCGGGTAGAATAGATAGGGCAATGGAAAGAGATGCATTACCAGCCATACGAACAGCCTGAGCTATGATCTCCTGTAATTCAGTGGGGGAGAGGTTGATAGTGGATACAGAAGACTGGGACTCAGCTGAGGTGGAAGCCATTGGCGGAGTAGGCTCAGTATTAGCAACAACAATAGTAGATTTGTTGCGACGGTAACAAGTCTCAATGGTGTGGCCAGAACGCTTGCAATAGTTGCAGACCTTTTTGTTGGTCTGCTTGCGACGATTGTTAGAGCCAGAGGAATCACTTGATTGCTGAGGTTGCTCTATGAGTGGAGTAGATGGAGTAATAGCCAAAACATTGAGCTTATTCTGTGCTTGAAGGGTTGCAAGACGAGCTTCTTCTCTAACTAACTCATTCACAGCAGTATCAAGAGAGGGAGCAGGATTGCGATTTAGAAGCTGACCTCGAATGGGCTCAAAGTCCTTGTGAAGTGACATCAGGAATTCATAGAGGCGAAATTCATCTCTGATGGAAGCATATTGCTGAGCATCCTTTGAGTATGCCCAAGTTGGATCATAAAGGTTAATTTGGTCCCAAATGAAGCGAAGCTGATCATAATAGTCATTGATGGATTGCCCTGGTTCTTGCCTGAGTTGATGCAATTCAACCACTAACTGATATTTCATGGATCCATGAGTAGTGGAGTACCTTTTGGCCAACATATCCCATGCAAATTTTGCATCATCAAAGCTGCCCAACAGATTGGAAATAAAGGGAATGGAAGTGTTCCGAATTCATGTGAGGATCATGTGGTTATGACTATCCCATTCAATCATGCGACCAAGAAAAACAGCATCTTCTTCACTTGCTCCCTTGACAGGACTAGTGATTGCACCAGTACAATAATGCCAGAGCATGCGACCCTTAAGAAAACTGCGCATAGTTTAAGACCAAGATAAGTAATTTTTATTCCCCTCCAATATAGTATTGATGGGGCGAGGAACAAAAATATCCTTTTTATCCATTTAGAGACAAAATATGCAAAAATAGATAGCAAAAATGAAATCTATGCGAAAAACTGGGTAAGGAGAACCTGGACTAAAAAAGTCAACCCCAGAAAAGTCAACGGTCAACGGTCAATGGTCAACGGCTAGTCAAAGTCAACGGTCAACCTAAAAAGTCAACGGTCAAATCCAGATCCAGAAGATGACGTCAGCGGATGACGCAATCAATGACGTCAACAAGCTGTTAGGGCTAACGTCAGAAATGACGTCAGCGAGACAGGTTGATGCACGTGAGGCGCGTGACGGCGCGTGGGAAGCGCGTGTCGGCGCGTGAAAAGAAGCTGCGGCGCGTGTGCCGCGTGATAGGCGGAACAGCAACTTTGAGCGGTGCGTGGGGGCGCGTGCGGTCTCCGATGGCGTCGAGGCTTCCACGAGTTTGTAGATCGGCGTAGGACGATCTCAATGGTACCTTCAAAAACGTAATCGGAGCAATACTTGCAGCGGCGATGCACAGAGCAGTGGTCTGTGCAGTGTGAAACTCCTTAACGACGGCGGTTGCAGGTCCGGAACCCAAGGACGACGGTTGGATGACGTCGGAGGTTCAATGGCGAAAGGCTGCGACGGCAGTTGTGATGGCGGAAGCGTTGTTAAAAAGGAAGCCACACTAATGAAGACAAGACTGCTAAGAAAAGGTCAGAGCAGTGGCTCTGATACCATGTTAGAAATACAGAATGATTGTATTGTATTTCTTGAATTAAAGAATATACATCAGTGCCTTTATATAGGAGGCATATGTGTGCGGTACAAGTAAGTGTACTATACAAGTAACCTAACTGGGCCTAAAGCCCATAAAATAATATACATTAACAGTAGGAATTGTAATTCTAGAGAATTAAAACAACTTTTTGAAGCAGTTGAGGTTAGGTATTTTGTTGTGTAAGGACAATAATATTCCCTAAGTCTCCAATTTATTACCTTATTAACATAACTCTAAATTATATCCTATATATAGCTATGTGTATGTTTTTGGAAAAAGCTATATTTATGTAAATAAACACAATTGTTATTCAAAGGTATGATGGTGAATCCCCGGTTCGTGAATTAATCTTTAACAAGGCTACGTTTTGGGTGCAGGTTCATGACATCCCATACAGGTATATGACGAAGCAAATGGCTGAATGTTTATGTGATATTATCGGTGAAGTGCAAAATTCTTCTGGGGCAATCGATGATGATGGGGGTCAGTTCATGAGAGTTCGTGTTACTCTTGATATAAACTTACCGCTATGTCGGGGCCGTGTTATTACCCTTGAAAGAGGGGGCAAGTCTTGGGTTTCCTTCAAATACGAGCGTCTTCCGAATCTGTGTTACTGGTGTGGTGGGCTAAGCCATGATGAAAAAAATTCTGACTTATGGATTAACAGTAAGGGTACTCTCAAGGCCGAAAACCAACAATTTGGGCCATGTTTAAGAGCCGCTCCGTACACCTCTGCTGGGAGAGATGTTATCTACGTTCCGGGGTATTATGAGAATCGGTTCTCGAAGCCGGATAACCTGTCACAGCGCCCGGTGGCTGCAGTGGCTATGGAGGTGGGAGTTAATTCAGAGGCGCCGGTGGAGCATGCAGTTAAGGGAAAGGCGCATGTTGAGGAGTTAGTTAATGCAGTATCCGTTTCAAATTCAACCTCACCTGCTGGGATGGAAGGAGTAACGCAGGATAAACTTAATAGCTCTACTCCAAAAATTACGGAAGCAGTATCCCAGACAATTATGGAAATTCCAACGGATCAGAAACAGAGTAATGACAGGGACTTATTCTCGGAAACACTTAAGGAGATTGACGCTGAAATTTCCAAATTTGATTCCCCTAGCCACGTGGATGTAAGTAACGAGTCTTCAAGCAATCATTCTGTCCGTAGTGCTCCTTGCCCCATGCCCCAAGCACGTGACTCACTTAAGCAGCCCAGCTCTTTCCAATTGCAGAATTCGAACCTCACGGAAGTCCCTGTTTTGACCGATACCTCTGTTCCACTTTCAGGTACCTGGAAAAGATTTCCTCGCCCACACCAGGGGGCTGCCTCTTCGCAAGTCCAAAACTCATCCTTAAAAAGGCCTTTTTCTCTACTCCATGAATCAAATGAGTTACCTAACAAAAAACGTTTGGTTTCTCAGGCGAAGTCAGGAAGTATCACTCTATTGGCAGAGACTGATATTCAGTCCTGCCAGGAGCCATGAGTGTCCTAGTTTGGAATTGTCGTGGGCTTGGGAACCCACAGACAATTCGAGAGCTCGGGAATTTGGTCCGGGCACAAGATCCTGCGGTTGTGTTCTTGGCCGAGACATGGCTGACAGAAGATAGGCTGAAGTTTCTCTTGCAGAATTTTGTTTGTGATCAGAAGTTTGTTGTTTCCAAAATAAGTCAGGGGGGCGGTCTTGTTCTTCTGTGGAGGTCTGACTTTGATGTTAATGTAGTGTCTTCTTCAATAAATCATATTGATGCTGTGATTAATTCAGGGAAGGAAAACTCTTGGAGATTTACGGGTTTCTACGGTAATCCCGAGACTCACAAGCATCATGATTCTTGGGCTGTCCTAAAAAATCTGAACCGAAATTCTTCTTTGCCTTGGCTTTGTTCGGGTGATTTTAATGAGATTTTAAGGTCTCATGAAAAGAAAGGTGGTAGAGCAAGACCGGAGGGGCAGATGCGGGACTTCCGGGAAACATTGGATGAATGTGGTTTTGCCGACTTGGGGTTTAGTGGTCAAAAATTCACTTGGTGTAAAAGGTTGGCAGGAGGTGTTATGGTTTGGGAACGTCTTGATAGAGCCGTGGCTAATCAAGAATGGATTTCTATGTTTCCGGGATACTCAGTAACTCATCTTGACACAGTCTTCTCGGACCATAAACCCTTAAGTATTCATATGGAGGGGTTTCAAATCCGAAATCAAAGACCGTGGAGGTTTGAACAAGTTTGGTTGAATGATGAGGCGTGTCGTTCTACGGTGGAAGCCGCTTGGGAGAGCCCTTTTTTCTCTCCCAATCCGATGTCTGTGGTTGAGACTAACGTGAAAAATTGTCAGAGGCAGTTAAAAAAATGGAGTAAGGCATCTTTTGGTAATATATCTCGGGCTCTTGTGGAAAAAAAAAATCAAATCAAAGTGGCGGAAAGGGAGGCGGTGAGAAGTGGAAATGGGGACCAGTTACATGCCTTGAAGGTTGAATTAAGGGAACTTCTTATTAAGGAAGAAAAGCTTTGGCAGCAGCGTTCCAAGTTGCATTGGCTTAAAGAAGGGGATCAAAATACACGTTACTTTCATGGTAAAGCTTCTCAGAGGTACAGGAAAAATTGTATCAAACGCCTAAGAAACAATAATGGGGAGTGGGTTGATGGGGAGGACCAGATTGCTCAATTATTTATTGACTATTACAGTGAGCTTTTCACAACTTCAAATCCATCTCATTTGGCGGAGGTTTTGGAGAATATTCCACAGGTTGTCTCAGATTCTATGAATGTGGATTTGGTGAAACCTTTTGTTAAGCAAGAGGTGGATGTGGCTCTTAAGCAGATGGCACCTCTGAAAGCGCCAGGCCCGGATGGCATGCCCCCCATTTTCTACCAACACTATTGGGACTCCATTGGTGATGACGTGTCTTGTGCTGTTCTTTCCTGCCTCAATTCAGGTTCTATCCCAGCTAGTCTTAATCATACTCATATCACCCTTATCCCCAAAATAAAAAATCCCGAAGGTGTTTCTGATTTTAGGCCTATATCTTTATGTAACATTTTGTATAAGTTAATTTCTAAGGTGTTGGCTAACCGTTTGAAAACTCTGTTGCCATATGTTGTATCAGAATCCCAGAGTGCCTTTCAATCCGATAAGGCTATCTCGGATAACATTTTGGTTGCTTTTGAAACATTACATCATATGAAGATCAAAAAAACGGGGAAGGAGGGGTTTATGGCTATGAAATTGGATATGAGTAAGGCTTACGATAGGGTTGAGTGGATTTTTTTGGAGAAGTTGATGCGAAAGTTGGGTTTCCATGAGAGATGGGTTGATATGGTAATGGCTACAATCAAATCCGTGTCTTACTCTTTCTTGATCAATGGGTTCCCTCGAGGTTTCATTAAGCCTACTAGGGGGCTTCGTCAAGGCGACCCCCTATCCCCTTATCTTTTCTTGTTGTGCTCAGAAGGATTAAATGGGTTGCTCAATAAAGCCGTGGCTAGGGGTGATTTAAGGGGCTTCTCGCTTTGTAAGAATGGCCCACAAATTTCACACTTATTCTTTGCCGATGATAGCTTGATTTTTTGTCGGGCAAGGATGGGTGATGTGCAAGCAATTCAAGTGGCGTTATCCCTATATGAGAGAGCATCCGGGCAAAAAATAAATGGCTCAAAAACAAATCTTTTTTTTGGTAAATCTGTCCTTGAGAGTACCAAATTAGATTTGATGAACTACCTAGGGGTGGCGGAGATTAAGGAGTATGAAAAGTACCTAGGATTGCCGGCTATGGTGGGTAGAAAGAAAAAGGAGAGTTTTATCTATATAAAGGAGAGGATTTGGGGGAAACTTCAAGGGTGGAAGGAGAAACTTTTGTCACAAGCCAGTAGGGAGGTGTTATTGAAAGCTATTGTGCAAGCAATTCCATCTTTTGCTATGAGTTGTTTTCTTTTACCGGTGAACCTTTGCCATGAGATTGAGGTTATGATAAAAAAAAATTTTTGGGGTCAACGTGGAGAGAGAAGAAAGATTCATTGGAAAAATTGGGAGGCTTTGTGTATGCCAAAAAATGAAGGCGGAATGGGTTTCAAGGAGCTTAGGAAATTCAACGAAGCCATGTTAGCTAAACAAGTTTGGCGGCTGGTTCATGACAAAAAATCTCTCTTTTATCAAGTTTTTAAGGCAAAGTTTTTCCCTTCGGGTGATATTTTTTCAGCCCATGTCAAAACGGGGTCATATGCATGGCGGAGTATCCTTAAGGCACGCTACATAATTGCTGAAGGTGCTAGATATAGAGTGGGGAATGGCCAATCTGTCCGGATTTACAAGGATTGTTGGCTGCCTGGTGATGGGTCAGGCAAAGTGATCTCTCCCCCCTCTTTGGTATCTGCTGATGCGAGAGTTTCAGACATTATTGATGCTGATTCGGGTTGGTGGAATGTGTATCTGTTGGAACGAGCTTTTCTGCCATTTGAGGTACAAAAAATAAAATCCATCCCTCTTTGTCTTATCCCACAAGAAGACATTTTGATTTGGCCAAAAACTAAGGATGGTCAGTATTCGGTGAAGCTTGGGTACCAAATGGTGTGTGCCAAGGAGCTCTCTGGTTCGGCGTCAGGATCATCAAATGAGGTGAACCGGAGGTTGTGGTCTGGTTTATGGAGAATGAAGGTGCCCAGCAAAGTCAAGACTTTTGCTTGGCGGGCCTGCTCGGAGTCCCTTCCCACGTTGGTGAATTTGGCTAGGCGAAGGGTGGTTCTTTCAAGCAGCTGCACGGGCTGTAACAGGGGGCCTGAGACTGTGTTTCATGCTCTATGGGGGTGTGAGAAGGTGAAGGCGGCATGGGGTACTAACTTTGAGGAGTTGCGGAGTGCAACGAATCAAAATTTATTTTTTGTTGATCTTTTCAGGTTGGCGCTGCAGAATCCATGTGGAGCTGAAGGTTTCATCATGATCTGTTGGTCTATCTGGAATCGACGTAACAAAATCCGAGTTAATGAGGTTGCTGTTCCCCTTGAGAAGATTCCGGAGTTGGCACAGAAGCAGCTGACGGATTTTCAGCAACTGTGTGCAAAACCAGAAACGAAAATGGTGGCGTCGAAAGTAACCTGGAAGCCTCCTGATGCAACGCTGCTGAAAGCTAATTTCGACGGAGCGGTCTTCGACGATCTGGGAGCTGCCGGTATTGGTGTGGTGGTGCGTAATTCTCTGGGTGAGGTCTTGGCGGCACTGTCTGAAATAATTCCCCTGCCTTCATCCATCGTTGCTCTGGAAACTATGGCAGCAAGGCGGGCTGCTCTGTTTGTCCGTGAGTTTGGTTTCAATGGTGTTATCTTTGAAGGGGATTCGGAAGAGTCTATTTCTGCTATTAAGAAGAAAAATTTTCAGCATCCAGTTGTGGGTCATTTAGTTCAAGACATTATGTCTTCAGTCAGTATGTTCCAATACTATTCTTTCTCTCATACGCGTCGGCATGGCAATGTTTTAGCTCATGCGTTGGCTAGACGAGCGAGATTGTCTTTTCCTACTATAGTTTGGATGAATACCGTTCCCGCGGATATTTATCGTTTTTTTGTATCTGACATTCCAGTAATAAAATAATTTTTTCGGCCTGGTCGGGCAGGCCTGATTCTCAAAAAAAAAAAAAAGTCTCCTAATCCAATCGGAGATTCATAGCTGTAGTTGGGTATCTCAATTTCAATATATATATATATGATAGAAAAACATTTGGATAAAAAAAGTTCGAAATTTGGGTTAAGCCTAACTTTAAAAATTTATTGTACAAATTTTGCATGCAGTTGACATTTACAGATATTTTCTTGCTGCATACGGTACTAATGGACAATAATAGAGACAAGTATCATACATAGTTGGTGCAATATTGGGGTGAGAATTAGACGCCAATACCGACCTTTCTAATATGCATACTCAATTTGAACTTGTTCTTTTGTTAATTAAGGGAAATTCTCTCTTTTTTGGCTAAGCAAATGCATGTCTACAGTCTACACATATAAAAGCCAGCATTTTTGGCTGACAAATTTCCTTGTGTACTGGGAATTTTACCAATATTTGGCTAAGTACAGGATGTGATTCAAAAAGAGAAATTTTATGAAAACAAGAATCACAACAAAACAACCAAATCTTCACGTTCAAATACATAGCAATCTAGCAGCAACAAGAATAACAACGACAACAACAACAGGTAATTAACTAATAAATCATGCACTAAAAAATTTTATTTAAAAAAAATGTTTGAAATTCAAGTTCACTAAACCTAATCATGCAAAAAATTTAGCTAATCAAGTATATGTAATCCAGTAATCATTATTCTTTCATAAATAAATTTTGGGTCTGTTTGGAATAGAGGGAGATGAAGGGAGAGGACTCCTTCCAGCCAAACACTAGGTTTCAAGACAAACAGAACGAACATTCCACAACTAAAAATAGACAACATATTTGTGGAGTACTCTTTTTGGTTTCTAGGAGAATATTAACCTACAAGTAATGGCTTTTTTTTTTCTTTTTCTTTTTTTTAATGTTTAATGAATATCTTGGGGGTAAAAATGAATGTTGAGTTCAATGAAGATAAATTGTGAATTTTTGTTTTCTACAAAAACATGACGGAGAGAGTGTGGAAAACCCAAATATATCAAAATCAAATCACATCTTAATTCATCTCATCTACAAGATTTAAAGAGTGTCACTTTGCCCATTTAGCTTAATAATTGGTTAATTGGCACCATTATAGTCTAAATTTCCCAACAATTACAAAATCAGACACTTCTTCAAGAGCAACTAAGCGCTTGAGATCTTAATAGTAGTCCACTAGTAACAAAACAATCCTTATAACCTTTTGTCACTAAGAATTTAAACAATTAATCTAGAAAAAATGTAGAAACAAGGAGTAATGAACAAAAAACTCAATACATGGTAATTCACATATTAACTGTTAGAGATATATATTATTCATATTAGCCCAATGTAATAGGCCCTAGCCCAATGTAATAGGCCCAAGCCCAATCCTACTTGTACTAGTAGTCTAAGGTTTAGTCGCTATATACTCATGTTAGGGTTCATTGTAACATAGGTTATTGTACTACACTCTTATACAATAAAGATGTAGCCCTTAAGGGATTCCTCCGTGGATGTAGGTCATCAAGGCTAAACCACGTAACTCTTGTATTCTCGGTGTTCCTATTCTATGCTTCATCTTCCGCATCCACTCTAGCATATACAACATGGTATAACACATCGCGTAGCTAATAATATATTTAACATGGTATCAAAGCCAAACTTCATTCTTGGCATCAAACAAACATTTCTACATAGCGAAGAAGATTCTCATGTGCATACCATCATCTAAAGTAACACATGTTTGTCTGCTGGATCTAGACTCCACGGCATCTCACAGCCACCATGGCTCTGTGCTGTGTTAAAATCCAACAACCAAGCAAGCCGTGACTACACTTATTAGATCTACGCAAATCCAAGCTTTGCCTGATGAACCAACACCACAGACGCGCTCCACGACCTCCCACGACCAAAACCCAGAAATCCGGTCACCCGAAGCCCTGCCACGCACCTCTACACGCCTCAATTGTCTCCGGAAAATCTCCCACGTGCCGCCTCAGATTCCTAACTTCCAAATTGTCTTCTTGGCACACGTGCTGCCCTAATGGCCTCCTTGTCCACCGATCTATAGAACCCAAGAAGTCCGGCCGTCTATCACGTTTACACGTGCTGCCTGCGTTTCCGAATCCTTCCCACGCACCGCCATGATTTCCTCATGTGTAGCTCATCCATTGGCCACACATGCCGTCCTATCGGCCATGTTAACCACCGATCTACCTACGGAAGAAATATGGTTTTCAATCGCTGTTGCACGTGCCTCCACACGCCACCTGGGTTTCTAGCTTCTCCTCCACGCATCGATGGAACACCCACGTGCCTGCCACGCTTCGAAATCTGTGATGCTGTCATCCATGACGTCATCTGATGACGTTAGCAAATGCCACTTCAGCTTGATCCATGTCAACCCTAGCTCATCATTAGCCACGTAGCTTGTCACTAACAGTTGACTTTGACTTCTGTTGACTTTGACATTTTGTGTTGACCTTTTACCAAAAGTCAAAATTTTCGAAATGGCCTATCTTGCTCAGTTTTTCACGTAGATTCCAATTTTGGGCTCTGTTTCTTCATTTGAAACTTTGAAATTAGTCAATTGGCATATTCTTCATTGTGGTTTCTTCAAAGGCATTCTTCAAAACATCTCCAAGTGATCTTCTCATACTTATCCAACCTCAAGCCTTCATCGAGCTTCCACCTTGAGTTTGAGGGAGGGTGTTAGAGATATATATTATTCATATTAGCTCAATGTAATAGGCCCAAGCCCAATCCTACATGTACTAGTAGTCTAAGGTTTAGTCGCCTATATATACTCATGTTAGAGTTCATTGTAACACAAGTTATTATACTACACTCTTATATAATAAAGATGTAGCCCTTAAGGGATTCCTCCATGGATGTAGGCCGTCAAGGCTGAACCACGTAACTCTCGTGTTCTCGGTGTTCCTATTCTATGCTTCCTCTTCCGCATCCACTCTAGCATATACAACATGGTATAACACATCACGTTGCTAATAATATATTTAACATTAACAATGGGGTCTAACAAAGGCACTAGGTTAACATGATGAGACAAGAAGTGAATAGAATATCAACGAGGGTGCCTAAAGATAATTCAAGAAACTGAATAGATCTCAATGTAAATATTTAGACAAAACAATGAGAACATGTGCATACCAAAATATTAATATCAAAGAAGATGCATAATGACACAATATACGGTACGCCAAGTCTAATCACAATATACGGTCACACCCAGGTGTTTCCTACTTGGGTAGAGGCACTAAAAATAAATAATCAACAATCTAATCACAACACTTACCTCCACCACATCCAACCTCCACAACACCCGTACATAATTCAAATCATGACCCAAGAATTGCCTTGTAAGACGGTCACAGAAACTTTAAGGTTGCGTTTAAATACTTGAATTTAGATTTTAATTTGGATTTGATTTTAAAAGTAATAGATTTGAAATGCCCTAATTCCAAATATATAAATATATAAGTATGTCATATGGATTTATAAAATGTTATGAGTTTAGAAGTTATTTCAAATTTAAGGATTTTAAGGTTTAAATTCAGGTGGATCTGTCAAATCCAAATCGTTTTGGCACCACTTCATTTCCCGCACTTAGTAGACAGACATTACTCTTCATAAATGTCATGTCTCTTCACTTAACTCTAGTGGGATGAACTCCAAAAGACTTTGGCCCGAATGGAGCGTACTCATCTTCCCATTCATCACGAACCGGGGTGAAAGGGACAAAAAAACCAAATGATATCCAAACAAAGAATTGGGACTGTAATCACCTAAATCCAAATCCATGTGACCAAATTCTACTATCCAAACACTCCATAAAAGTATTTCATGGAAAAAAAAAATTAATCCAAGGCATACAAACACGATCAAAAGATTAACATAAATACAATGGCTCAAATAGATAAATTTAATAATGGGACACTACAAGAAATCAGGGTTTAGGTGGCATTTTTGAAAACGCCACTATAAATGGTCTATTGCGACATTTCAAACTAGCGCTGCTAAATGTGACTCAATACCGACGTTTTGTAGAAAACGTCACGATATCATAGATCAATAGCGGCGATTCCTGAAACATCATAGAAAAAATAGTTTTAGCGGCATTTGCTTGGCTTAGTTTCCCACACAAGTTTCCCACTTTTTTTTTTTTACTTTCCCATTTCTTCTTCTTCTTCTTCTTCTTCTTCTTTTAAACTCTTTTTTCTTATCTTTTTTTCTCTTCATTCGACACTTTTCTCTTCTTTTCCCCTAGCTCTCTCTCCCTCTTCTCACACTCCCCTCACACCACCGCTACCACCCTCACGCCACCGCACTCCCTAACACCACCAATTGCTGCCGTTCTTTACACTGTCGTTTGCCTAGCCACCTCCTTAGGCCGCCAATCTGCTAGCCACCACTCTAGCCTAGCCTAGCCATCACCCACCACACCACCAAAGCCATCGCGGCCGTCGTCGACCTCCATACCCATTCCTAGTTGAGACTTTGAAAGATTTTGAGATATTATTTTCCAACCTCTTCCATAATATTCAAACTTCATGTTATTTCTTTTCCATGAGATGAAGTTGTGCTAGAGTTTGAATTAAGCATGGATTTTGTTTTTCATATCAAATGGGTGTATTCTTTGATGCTAAGTTTTTGATTTGAAGGAAATAGCTATAAAAGAAAAAAGCAAGGGGTGCGGCTTGTGTCCAGTGGCAGTTTCCATTGGACCTGTTGGATTACGAACACATGTCCACTCTTGGACACGTGTCCGTATCCTAACATGTCTAGTGGCAACTACCACTGGACACAAGCCCTTCCCAAAAGCAAGAGAACTAGAGAGAAGATCTAAGAAAGAGTGTTTGATTTTTTTTTTTGGTTGAATGAGTTTTGAGTGAGGAAGTGTGAAAGAGTGTGTGGGTTTATATAAAGAGTAGACAGAGAACGAAGTTGCATGACAAGTGGTGGGAAAGTTATTATTATAACATTAATGTAAAATATAAAAAATCATATTAAAGAAGGGAGTGGAGCACGTTAATTTGGTCTGAGAGAGAGTTTTGTTGGTGGCCAAGGTGGACTGAAATTGGTTAAATAGAGAAGTAGTAAGTAATTCTAGGGGAGTGGGGACATTTGGTTTCATTTTTAGGCTTAGTGGACAAAACAGTGTCCACAAAATTCTAGAAGAGAAGTGGGGCATTTGGGTTATGATTTTTTATTGTTATTTTTATAACCTGAAAAGAAGCACCTGTAGGATCTAATATATGCAGACAACGTATACAGTATGAACAAAAGAAACAACTACTTGGCTCCATAGCTAAAAGAAAACTAAGTGCTTTCCATGTCATATCCCTTTTTATTTCCTTTGTCAAAGTTATGTGTTTAATGTTTACGGGAATATATATATATATATATATATATATATATATATGTCATGTTTAGTGTTGGACCTTATGGAAATTTAACTCATATGCAAGAATTTAGTTTAATTTGTTATTATTATTATTATTAATTTTTTTTTTTTGCTAACTAGTTTAATAACTAATATTGTACATGTGTTTGGGATTTGGGTAGGGGGGTGTGTTTTCTTAATTTCTTTCTTTTTTTGAGAGTGAATATTTATGTGAAGGAGTTCATATTTTTCCATCACCTTACAGATGATTTTCTTTAAGGTTGCTGCAGTCTGCAACCTTTTTGAATTAACACTTTGACTAATAGAAAGCCTTGTGTGAGCTCCCATATATGACACAAATACTAGACTCAAATAACAACACATGGGTGCTCTCATGCTTGAGTGCATGTAGCAGCAATTGGTGTGTCTTGTAGAAACTTGCAAGAGTGAGTGTGCCCCCCATTTCGTGAGGGCTTGTGGGTAGTCCTCCCCTTTAGAGGAGTTTCCTGTTTGTATTTAGTGATAGTACTAGGCAAAGTTTATCATGGCAGAGGAGCTTGAGGCGTTATGGAGAAGGAGGAAGAAGATGAAGGAATTAAGCTTGACGTGAACAATACAAAGGCGGCAAAGGAAGTAGGAAAAAACTGTGTGGTGATGAAGATTATGGCTCACAAAAGTATAAGTCTTGATGCACTTAGGAAAAATATGAGAATGCTTTGGAAGCCAAACAAGAGCATACAAATTTCCGAGGTTGAGGAAGACCTATTTCTTGTGGAATTTGGGGATAGTTGGGATAAAAAGAAGGTAATGGATATGTGTCCATGGAGTTATGAAAAACTGCTGGTTCTGATCCAAGAAGTCGATGGAAAGCTAACCCCAAAGGAAATAGAGATCAAGTGGGCACCTTTCTAGGTTCAGATCTTCAATCGCCCTTTAAACTGTAGAACAAAGGAAATTGGATAGTCCATCGGGGCCAAGCTGGGTGAGGTGTTAGATGTAGACGTTCAGGACGCAGGGGTCCAATGGGGAAGATGCTTAAGGGTGAGGGTGCACTTATCTGTGACCAAGAAACTCGTCCAAGGTAAAAAGATCACTGTTGAGGGTGGGGAAAGTAGGTGGGTTAACTTTAAGTATGAGAGACTCCCTAATTTCTGTTATCAGTGTGGCCTTCTTAGCCACGCACTTAAAGACTGTCCTGATCAAGGTAAGTGCATCAATCAGTCTGAGAATGAAGGACTACAGTATGGAGCTTGGTTGAGGGGTGAAATAATGAGAAGATATATGCACAAGTCACCTAAGGCTGGTATGGGGAGAGGACCGAACTCTGGTTCAAGCCAGTGGAATGCTGATGGCAATCCAGGAAGGAGATCGACGATGAATAGGACATACGAAGTGTTAGTGGAGGCTGGTGGAGATCACGAGGTGGGTCTGTCATGCATAGAGCAATGCTCTCTAACACAGACAAAAGCAAAGGATAGGGATTCGGGTAGAGCAACAGAGAGCTCACACGAAAATGGGAGGGTCAACAGATTGATGGAAAAGCAAGATGGAAAGAAGATGGAAGTAGAAAGAAAGGCATCAGACCAGTCAAATGTCCAAACAAAAAACGTAGAAAGCACGCAGGGGGAAAAAGCAAAGATCACGTGATGTGGGAAGATGGGAAGAATAAATTGGAATCGAGCCCAGGTATGACTTGCAAACCACGAAGCCCATTATGTTTGGATGCTGAAATGGACCCTTTGGCTATGTCTTATGATGGAGAAAAGGGTTGGACTGTAGAAAAAATTGGCCCAAATAGTAGACACTGGAAATGGCTAGCCCGAGAAGTAAAAAAGGAGAAAAAAGCTGAAACAAAAAACCACAAAGGTTCTAAGCGTGAGGGCCTAACTCCACTCAATGAAGTAGACCCTAACACGCTGGAACAAAAACGCAAAAATGTAAGGATAGCTATCTGTCAAACCGAAGATGTGAAAACCCCAAAGGTTGGTGGAGAGGCGGTTGCTACGGGGTAGCACCGCTGAGCCTCATGAAAATCTTGGCATGGAATTGCCGGGGCCTTGGGTTAGCTTTGGCAGTTCGGACACTCACCGACGAGGTGAGATTAAATGACCCACTGCTGATCTTCCTAGCAGAAATGAAAACAAGGGAGAGCAAAATGAATGGATTCGAAAAAAATTGGATTATATGCATGGTATCTCGGTCCTTAGTGATGGAAGGAGCGGAGGTTTGGCGATGATATGGAAGGAAGGCTCAAATATCAGATTTATGAGTTGTTCAAACTCCCATATCGATGTGGAAGTCCATGGGAGCTCGACATCAACTCCATGGAGAGCCACGGGTTTCTACGGGCACCCTAACGCAAGTAAACGCTTTATCTCTTGGCAATTGTTGGAACTTCTCAAAAATCAATATTCTATGCCATGGGTTGTGTTTGGTGACTTCAATGAAATCACTCACTCAGATGAGAAAATAGGTGGTTAAACAGAGATGCTAAGCAGATGGAGGAATTTAGGGAGTGTCCGAATAGATGTGAGCTTATTGCATTAGGCTTCATTGGGCAAAACTACACCTGGTGTAATGGTAGGGGGGTGAGCAATGGACAAAGATTAGGCTAAACCATATGGTGGTGACAGAAGAATGGATGAATCTTTTTCCTAAGGCAAGAGTGATGTCCATATCGGACCATTGTTTGTTAATGCTCACTCTCAAGCGCAAACAGCCTCAAAAGCGAGGAAGGAAATGTTTCTTTTTTGAAGCCATGTGGACAAGGGAAGAGAGGTGCAAAGAGATTGTAGAAGTGGCATGGGTACCGAGTTGGGCTGAGGCAGAGTTTGTCATTATAGGGAGAATTAAGCGATGCCAAGAACATTTGTTGAATTAGAATTGGAAGGAGTTCAGTAATGTTAACAAGGTGCTAAAATAGAAAAAGGAAAGGCTCCAACAATTAGAATTTTGGGATAGTTTACATGGGAAAGTGCAAGAGATTCAGAAGGTTAGAAAGGAAATCAATGAGATCCAGATCAGAGAAGAAATAATGTGAAATCAAAGGTCCAGGGCTCTTTGGCTAAAATGGGGAGATAGAAACAAAAAAAATTTCCATGCCATGGCGAGTCAAAGTCATAGAAAAAACTAGATTGCGGGGCTGCAAAATTCAGATGGTGTTTGAGTGGAAGATAAGGAAGGCATTGAACGCACTATTATGGACTACTTTAAAGACATCTACAAGTCAAACTAGCCTATCAATTTTGAAGCTAGCCTGAATGCAATAGCAAATCGTGTCTCCTCGAATATGAATGAGGAGTTGCTCACGGATTTTAAAGCCGAGGAAGTATGTTTTGCCCTTAAGCAAAAGCACCCCATAAAAGCCCCCGGACCGGATGGTATGTCCTCGATTTTCTTTAAACACTATTAGGATATTGTTGGACTCAAGGTTGTCAATTTTGTGCTTATTTCTCTCAATTCGGGCACAATGCCTAGTGGGCTAAATGAAATATGTATATGCCTCATCCCAAAGGTGAAATCCCCCCAAAAAATTACAAAGTTCAGGCCAATAAGTCTATGCAATGTTGTGTACAAATTAATCTCTAAGGTCCTTGCTAATAGACTTAAAAGAGTTCTTGCAGCGATGATAGATGATTCTCAGAGTGCTTTTGTCACGGCAAGCTTATTATAGACAATGTGTTAGTCACCTTCGAAACCATGCACTGCATCGACCAAAGGAAGAAGGGAAATGAGGCGTTAATGGCAATAAAGCTTGATATTAGCAAAGCCTACGATAGGGTCGAGTGGGTGTATTTGGAGGCAATGAAGAGAAAGATGGGGTTTCATGAAAGGTGGATTTCCCTAATGATGATGTGCGTCACTTCGGTCTCATACTCGATTTTGATCAATGGTGAGCCAAAAGGGAGAATAGTTCCATCAAGGGGTTTGTGCCAAGATGATCCAATTTCTCCTTATTTGTTCCTATTGTGTGTCGAAGGCCTATTAGCTATGTTTATAAAGGAGGAAAGAGAGGGGCATCTAAGGGGGATTGCAGTTTGTCGAGGAGCTCCAAAAATATCCCATTTGCTTTTTGCTGACGATAGCATAGTATTTTGTAGAGCCATGAGGGAAGAATGTGATAGGGTACTAAAGGTACTTGAAGATTACGAAGGGGATTTGGGGCAAAAAATCAATAGGGATAAAACATCCCTATATTTTAGCAAGAATACTAGTGGGGAGGTAAAAAATTATATGAAGGAGAAGTTGGGGGTAAGACTAATTCAGCACCATGAACAGTACCTAGAGTTGCCACTACTTGTGGGGAAAGGGAAAATAAAGGCATTTAACTGCATCAAAGACCAAGTTGGGAGGAAAATAGTCGGATGGAAGGGTAAGCTTCTTTCTCATGCAGGGAGGGAAATACTAATCAAGGCAGTAGCTCAAGCAACGCCAACATATACGATGAGTTTTTTCAAAATTCGAGACACATTGTGTAAAGAGCTGAACTCAATGATGAGCAACTTTTGGTGGGGCCAAAAGAACAAGGAGAGGAAAGTGGCTTAGGTTTCATGGGAAAAGTTATGCACCCTAAAGGACAAAGGTGGCATGGGGTTTAAAGACCTAAAAGTGTTTAATCTAGCGCTACTTGCCAAACAATGGTGGAGATTGCTACAAAACCCAAACTCGCTGGTTCATAAAGTGTTCAAAGTGAAATATGTCCAAAACGGCAGCTTCAACGAGGCTAAACTGGGAAGAAGGCCCTCGTACGCGTAGAGAAGCATGATGGCAGCTAGAAAGGTGGTTGATAGAGGTTCCAAATGGTGCATTGGAAATGGAGAAAGTGTCCACATATGGAAAGACAAATGGATCCCTTCCCCGAAGTCTTTCAAAGTGACAAGCCCGATTGGTGTGCACACAGGTATGGAAAAGGTGTTGAGCTTGCTGGACACTGACAGAAGGTCTTCGGACGTGGTGAAGGTAAAAAACATTTTTCTTCCTCATGAAGCCAAGGTGGTGTTGAGCATCCCCATTAGTGGCAGACTTCCAGAAGACTCAATTGTGTGGGCATGGACTACAAATGGTAGATTTTCAATAAAAAGCGGATATAAGGTGGCACAAAAGGTTTTGAAAGAAGATTTAAGTCGGGGAGAGGGGGGTAGCAGCTCGGACAACTCAAGGATAAAAGCCATTTGGAAGATCGTATGGCAACTAAACTGCCCAAGCAAGATCAAGCACCTGCTGTGGAGAGCTTGTAAAAACATTCTCCCCACTAAACTTTGCTTGAAGGCTCGAGGAATTGATGTGGATGAGAAGTATGACATATGTGGGAATGCAAAGTCCTCAGGGCATGCATTTTGGAGTTGCAAAATAGTGGAGGCAGTGTGAAGTTGCACAAGATTAAAATTGCCTTTTTTCTAGGAGGCCCCTAGGGAATTCATAGACATCATGTGGGAGATTAAAGAAAGGGGCACAGGCTTTAATTGGGAGTTGTTCGTAATCACAGTGTGGTGTTTGTGGAATAATAGGAATTAGGTGAGACACGGGGGCCATGGCAAAAACCACGAAGTGATAGTCAGGGAAGCCATGGACTACATGAAAGAATCCCAGCCAGTAATACAGACTCAAGAAACCCCCCCTGCACCTGATACGGCAATGTGAAGACCTCCAAAACCAGGTTAGTACAAAGTGAATACAGATGGAGCAATTTTTGATGAGATGAGGAGCTGCGGTGTTGGAGTAGTTATAAGAAATGAGAAGGGCGAGATCATGGGGACCATGAGTAAAAAGCTTGAATTGCCTTTGGGAGTATTGGAAATTGAGATTAAAGTTGTTGAGGAAGGTGTGGTGTTTGCTGGGGATCTTGGTGTAAAGGATATCATCATAGAAAGCGATACAATGTTGGTGGTTAAATCTCTAGGGAAGTAGAGCATACCTCTAAGTTCCATCAGTTTAGTTGTGGATGACATTAGGGAGGGGCTGAAGGGTTTCAATGCATGGGACGTGTTCCATATTCGAAGGAGTGGCAACAAAGTTGCTCACATCTTGGCTAGGCAAGCCAAATTTTTAAATGATTGTAATATTTTGGTAGAAGATACTCCGCCCAAAATTGTTGATCAAATTCAAGTTGATGTAGCCCAGTGTAATCTTATTTCAAGTTAATGAAAGTATTGAATGGGTGTTTATAAAAAAAAAATAAATAAATAACACCACACGGCAAAGCTTTTACAAGGACACACACAAGGGCTCGTTTGGTAAAAGAGTTTAAGTAGTGTTGTTTGTAGTTTTTTAAAATATGTGTGGGTAAAAAAGTATGTGAAAAAGTGTGTAATATTGTTTAAAAATTGAAAATGGGTATTTGAAATGCCCTACCAAACAGGCCCAACTCTTTGACACTAGGATTTTCTTACTTTACTTCACTTTTCACTCTACACACGTCACGCACTAGCTGTTGACTTCATATTACTTCACCTCACACACTTTACTTCACCTAACTCTTCACTTCACATCACCTCACTTCACACGTCACAAGTCTCTCACACCTACAGCAAGTGGGAACTAAATAAGGTGCCTTTTATGCTTGCTAAAGGTCGGTTATTCAACCAACATTATGGTTCAATTTTTCTTTTTCTTTTTCTTTTTCTTTTTCTTTTTCTTTTTCTTTTTTTTTTTTTTGGTCAGAAAAGGATACTTATATATTAAAGATTAGAAGCAACAAGTCTATTACAAAAGGTGTTAGCTTTATCACGAGCTAACAACGACTCCACCACATGCAGTGGTTCTACAAAAACAACAAAAGTGAAGTTACGCCTAGCCCCTATTCTAGCTAGAGCATCTGCGCATTAATTTGCTTCGTGGTAGGTGTGTTCAACCCTTTTGTTGGGGATCGCTCGGAGAAGGGTCCTGTAGTCAGTTAAAAGAGGCTCCATTAGCATATTGACAGAATTGTTATTCATAAGTTGGACAACACTTTTAGCATCCAGCTCAACAATGAGGCTATTAAGATTTAGGTTCTTGGCCAGGGTAAGATCATCTCTTAGAGCCCACAACTTTGCCAGGAAGCTGTTAGTGTAGCCAAGACTTCTAGCAAAGCCCGTAACCCAGTCTCCATTATGGTCCCTAATCAATCCGCCTCAACCAGCCTTTCCAGGGCACCCTAAAGCTGAGCCATTAGTGTTGAGTTTGATCCAACCCACTAGTGGTTTTTTCCAAGCAACGGGCATTAAAGTCTTCAAGATGTTGAGTTTAGTTTTCATTCGAACAGCAAAAAATTTTGCGGCACTTAGACTGCACTTCTCAACGGCCTTGCTATCAACTACACCCGTCCTAAACACACAAGTGTTACGCTACAACCATAGGTGCCAAATTCCCATAGGAAACACGATGCCCCAAGGGATTCCCCAACAGCCATAGACAAAATTTTTATTGCAATTACCTTCCAGCCATTCTTTGATGGGTTTATTAAATAAGTCCCTAAGCATGTGGGGATAATTCAGCTGTTGCCAAAAGGTTTGTGCAAATTCACATGTACGCAGCAAGTGGTCAATAGTTTCATTCTCTTTAAGACATAGAAGGCATAGAGGATTGAGGTTTAAACCTCTTGAACCTAGCACTTCACCAACAGGGAGGCTGTTGTGCATGCATAGCCAAAGAAAGAATTGCACCCGAGAAGGTGTAGTAGTCTTCCAAATCCATGCCAAAGAAACAGTGTCCAGGTTCAAGGGATTTAAGCCTCTTGCCACTAGATAGGCTAATGAGAGAGAGAAAGAGCCATATTTGGAATAAGCCCATATGAGTGAATCTTCTATACTAGTATCACATGAGAAGGGGGTTGCTTTCATGCTCTCCAGAACTTGTTCAAGCAAACCAAAGGAGCTGTTCTGCAAATTCCAACCCGTGCCTAAATCAAAACAATGGTGCAGCATCACTTTATCTTCTTGGTTTGCCACCCACTAATTTTCTTCTGAACTCTGTCTATGACAAAATTAAAAGCATCTCCATTTCTGTCCTTGTAGATTAGAGGAAAGCCAAGGTATCGACCCAAATTCTGGGTTGCATTTATCCCCAGTTTTCTACAAATGGATCTTTTGCATCTTCTAGCTACATTAGGAGAAAATAGAACCTTGGATTTGGCTAAATTAACCTTTTGACCAGCAAGGGAGCAAAAATTATCTAACACTTCTAAAATGGCTTCACAATTCTTGGTATTAGCTTTTGCAAAAAGCATGAGATCATCTGCAAAGAACACATGGGAAAAGCTTGGACCATTCTTGGAGGCCTTGATTGTATCCCATCTCTTGTTTTCACACATAGAGTTAATCTGAGCACCTAGGAATTCAATGCAAAGGAGAAAAATGTAAGGGGAGATGGGATCTCCCTGTCTAATTCCTCTTGTAGGTTGGAATGAGTCCAGTTTATTACCATTGAAGAGCACAGCAGTTGAAGTGCTGGAGATGCAACTCATAATTAGATTAATGATATTGGCAGGGAAGCCAAAATGATTCAACACCATCCTAACAAAGCTCCATTCCAAACAGTCATATGCCTTTTCCAGATCAATTTTTACCACCATGTACCCATCACTTCCTTTCCTCTTTTTAAGAGGGTAGATTAGCTCTTGAGCAATTATCACATTATCCGTACCCTTTCTATCAGCAAGGAAAGTAGCTTGCATTGGAGAAATCAAGGAGGGTAGCAACGTTCTTAATCTTTGAACCAATATTTTAGTTACAATTTTGTACACTGTGTTGCATAGACTAATGGGTCTAAATTGACTAACGGTTTCTGGACCACTCTATTTGGAATTAGAGCAATCGGAGTTTGGTTTAGGTACTCTAGAACTTGTTGGCAAGAGAAAATATTCTTAACTTCCTTTCTGACAGAATCACCAACAATTAACCAAAACCTCTGGAAGAATCCAGCATGCAAGCCATCTGCCCTAGGGGCTTTGAAAGGGTTCATGGACTTCAGGGCATCCCATATTTCCTTATCAGAGGGGCAGTGTGCAATGGAGTTGGCTTCTTCCCTAGAAAGGGTAGCACACTAGCCATTATCCCAAATAGAATTGATGGGGGTGCAAATTTGCTCGGTTTGATAAAGCTTCTTGAAGTAATTGCCAAATATGTCTTTAACCTCATCAATGTTATGCACCCATTCACCATTGTCATTAAGAATACTTGAGACTCTATTTTTTCTTCTTCTCACAAGAGTAGATATATGAAATTAAGCTGTGTTGCATTCACCATGAACGATCCAATTAGTTTTGGCCTTCATTGCCCATAGTTCTTCTTCAAGCTGTAGAATGAGGTTATACTCATCATTAAGCTTGTTTTGGAGATTGATCAGGAAGGGATTAGGTCGACTAGTAAGGGCCTTTTGAACTCCCAGAAGTCTAGCCATGATAGTCTTCTTCCTAGTAAACACATTACCAAAGACATCCTTATTCCATCTAAGGGCTTTACTGGTAAATACAAAAATGGCATTAGGCAGATTGGGATCTTGACCATTCCAAGCTTCTCTGACTAACACAAGGAATTCAGTGTGGCTGAGCCAAAATGGTTGGAAGCAAAAAGGTCTATTGTTTCTCTCCCCCAAGGACGAGTTAAGATTCAAGAGGAGAGGGTAGTGGTCAGAGTTAGCTCTAGCAAGGTGAGTCACATTAGCTTCTGCAAAAAGAGCTTTCCATTCAGGATTAGCCCAGCATCTGTCCAATCTACATTGAATCAAACCACCTATATCCCTCTTGTTAGACCAAGCGAATTTTGGCCCTGAATAGCCAAGATCCATCATCTGACAAGAATTCATACAATCTTGAATGGCCCTAACCCTTCTTTGGCTAATGGCATTCCCCCCTAATTTCTCATCCTCAGAGAGCACCTCATTGAAGTCACCCATAAGAGCCCAAGGAAGATTATGAAAGGAAGCAAGCATTGTAAGATTATCCCAAAGTAAATATCTCTCAACAAACCTGGGAATAGCATAAATTGCACTAATAATATAGCTAAATTTTTGAGATCTTACTCGAATAAGTGCATGACTTTCTTGCTCTATAGAAGCCAGAACATCCACCTGGACCAGGTCTGAGCGCTAGAGCAACCAAATTCCTCCTGCAAATCCAATCGTGTCTACCATTACAGCTCCATCAAAAGGTAATGATTCAATAATCTCATTAGCTCGTGCTCCACTCATCCTTGTCTCTGTAATTACCATGATTAAAGGCATATGCCAATTAACAAGGTCCATGACCGTTTGCCTGAACTGGGGCTTCATTGCTCCTTTACAATTCCAAATTAAAACATTCATGATCTTAAAGGGAGTAGAAGTAGACTCAAAGTGAACCAGAGAGGATTTATCCTTTGAGTTCCTCAATGTCCATGCATCCATCACCTCCTTCTTCGACACCATTCTGCCTCGAAAGAGTGTCATTGAGTGCTTGATGATCCCTAGCATTTCCTGAGAAGCCTTGATAAGAATGGTCCCTAAAATCATCGGCTCCGCAAACTGAATCAGCTTTACCTGATGCAAGTGCCCCATCATCATACATTCCACAGGCCTGTCCTGTAAGATTTTCCTCACAACAATCACTGGTTGTGTACACTCTGTTTCCACTTTTGTTAGATATTTTTCTGAAGGTAGCCTCCCTAATGTTGGTTCCGATCGTTCTAAGTTGCTCATTAGAGGCAATGGGGCCGTAGGTCGGTCTGTGAGAAACCTCCACCATGGGTTTGGAGTCAGTGACCATGCCTCGTCCTTCAGTGGGAGATAACCCAGGTTCTTGCTCGTTTCCGTAAGTGGAAACATGTTTTTCCAAGCCTACATCAAGTCCATCTCGAACCATCCCTAGATCTCCGTGGGGTCTCTCCTTATCCAGTTTATCATGTCATCCCCAACTAGTATGACTTTGCCCTTGTAAAAAATTGCCCATTTGTTCTTGGCCTCTATCACTATTGATCCTTTCTAGGTTACGAAGGAGAACATAGTTTATGGGTTTGGTAGGACTTTTTAATACTGGAGGATGGGCTTGCTTTGGACCTGGGCTCAGTCAGCTGGGCCATGCTTGTCCCGAAAGTAAACACTTCATTGTGGTTTGTAGGGCCCATACCATCTCGTTGGCTTCCAACCATTTTTTGGCTTCCAACTATTTTTTGAAAAATCTGGTTACCTTTGGCGCTAAAACTCAGATTCGTGTGACTTTTTCCTGTTCCAAGCTTTCTTTGATTAGACCTACCAGTCTTATCAGCCACCCTAAAAAGTTCCATGTTTTGAGCTACTGGAGCTTTTCTTTTTCCTTCCCGTTGGCTTGTGTCAGACATCCTATTTGTAGACTTGCTACTCTGTGATTCATGGATGCTTCGGATTGGTTGAGCACCTCCACTGGCGTCCTCCCTTTATGTTTGTTAGGCATTTTTCGCCGGTTAACCACCATCTAGTCACCATACTCATCGGTCTGAACCTTCCGTTGTTCCTTGCTGTCCTGGGTGGTAGTGTTTGCTTTAGGCCCAGCCTTTTGCATTCCTGCTTTTTCCTTAAGGTTTTCTCTGATGATAAAGGGACAAGCTTCCTTCTTATGCCCTACCCTTCCACATGAAAAGCATAGAGAGTTAATACCCTCATATTGGATGGACAGGACATTTTTCCCTGTATGCACCGATGGTCGTGTTTGAATCAATACGCAGTACAAGCCCTACCACCTTTCCTATCTTGAGAAGCATATCATGGTCATAGTATTCTATTGGTAATTCAGGAAATCTAATCCAGACTGCCATTGAGGAGAGCGTAGCTGTTGAGGCCTTGAAGTCTTGAAGTCAAACCCCAGGTCAATACACTCCATGCTTCCATTTGGTTTCCACATAGCACTGATTTGGGAAGAAAGGTAGTGAAATCCAATCGTCCTTCCAAATGTCTTGACAATAAGTGTCTGATGCCAAGGAGCTCTAATTCTAGCTTTCTCTTCCTTAGAAACTGTAATTCTTGCATCTTCCCCTTGAAACTCATCCGCTTCTGTGTCTGAATCACTATCTTCTTGCATAAAACTCGAAAAACCAAAGGCTTGCTCAAAAGCCCCTAGTATCACCCTAATCAGTTTATCTCTATAGCTGCCACCCTTAGCCGAGGTGCTTGAAGAGGGGTTAGGGTCATGATCCACCCCTGGACTATGATTTTCTTTGAATTTTTTTGTGCTTTGAGAAAGCGTATCTTCTTCTTCGTCAGACCGTTTCAAGTTCTCTCTCGCCATCGAGAAAGTGTTTTTCCACTTCAATTTTTCTTTCATTAGCAATAAAATATGTATTTCCCTGTAGACTTCTAGGCTATTCCATAAACATGTGGCAAAGATTAACTTATGGAGAATGCTCTAGGGATTGTGTGAGAAGTTTTAAAAGTTTCTAGAGAGAGGTAGTATTAATTTTTAACATTATGGTTCAATTTTTCTTTTATCCACTTGGAAAGGGAGTCATATTGACACATGGAAACCTGATTGCAAGTGCTGCTGGTTTTTGTCATGCAATCAAGTTCAATTCCTCTGATGTGTGAGTGCCATAATTTCTTATAGAATATGAAGTCAATTTGAAAGTCATTTCAATTTTTTTTTAATCTTGAAATATTATTTTTATTTAATAATATCTTACTTTTCACAGTTACTTTTCGTATCTTCCTTTGGCACACATCTATGAACGAACAAACCAATTTATCTTAGTGTACTATGGTGGTGTTGTTTGTTTCTACCAAGGGGTATGTGGTACATTTGAATATCGAAATTTTAGTAACTCAAGGTTGAAAATTTTGAGCATAAATATCAGTTAAATTACACCGTATATGTCATACAAATGGAGGAAACTAGGAACTAAATAATGTTTTTATGCTTGTACCTTTTTCCTATAACATGGGTTCAGCATGTTATTCCTAATTAAATAAATGTAATGACCATAATTTAGGTAACAACGCTTGGGCATCCTGTAGAGCGTGCAGATGTATATGTAAAACTCCATCTTCATAAAAAGGATACTTCTGTTAACATTGAAGCAGAAAGCAACATTAATGTTGAATCTATTAACATTGCTAATTCATGATTTGCTAAGTAATATCATGATTTGCTAAGTGTAATATTGAATCTATTAACATTGTTAATTTCTAATGTGTTATTGTGTTCAAATTTTGAATATTAGGAAAAAATCAATGAACTGTTGAGTGAGTCCTTAAATCGTGTGTAGTCAACCGACCTTACTAGTTTTGCCAAGTAGTGCATTCCTTGAAAATTTTCTTCATTTAATCTTCCACGTCATAAATTATTTTCATTTATGTCAAAGTATTAATTCATTACATTTTTTTTATAGGAAAATGCATTTATTTTTAAGCCCTAATTATTTTAGTCCAAGGAATAATTATTTTACTCCCAGAAAGAGTTTGGTTAAAGACTTAAAGTTATACTAGATGTAATTTTAAGCAATGTTAGATCACTGAATAGATTTTTAATGGATTAATGTTTCAAAATCCAACCATTGGATCACATTTTCTCTACGTCATTAACATGTATGCTGTATTTCACTCCAATCGAATGTTATTTACTATCTATACTATTAATAACAGTATTCCCTGTTTGATTTTCAACATTTTGCAAAACCCTCACACAAATTCTTAAATTCTCTAAAATACCACGATTTTTTAGTTAAATAATTTTAAATAAAAAAAAATGGTTAAAAGAGTAATTTATTGTTCATAAGTTTTAGGATTTTTTTCTTTTATCTTCTCCATTCGGCCTAAAACTTAGGACACTAGCTCTATCTCATTTTTAAATATTATTCTATGTTATCTTATCTCTTTCTTTAAAAATAAAAATAAAAATACAAACGGTTATTTATATATCACTTTTAAACATTATAACACTAAACAAGAAAAATAAATAAATAAATAAGAGTATTATTGCATGTGCAAAGCGCATGTGATGAGTCTAGTGTAATCCACAAACCAATCTTTTATGAATAGTTTAAAAAAAAAAATGTAATTTAAATATTTGATTAATGACATAATTAACAAACTTCGATTGGTGTAAAATTCAGCATGTGTGTTTAGAATTTAGAGAACATGTAATCCAACGGTTGGATGTTTAAAATACTAATCCAATGAAAAGTTATTAAGTGATATAACATTATTTAAAATAACACCAGATATAACTTAAACTCATCTCATTTGTATAAATGGATACAATAATCAAGTACAAATATTGGTTTTTGCTAATGTTACAGCATCAATATTTTTTTATTGGTTTAATATATTCAAAATCACACTATCGAATAAATCTTTTTATTGACCTTAACATGCATGCTGAATTTCGTGGTAATCAAATATTATACTATTTAATCTAATATTTTATAAATATAACAGTTACAATCTCTGGTCAACTTAATATTTTGCAAGTTTTAAGAATGTAAAGGGGAAATGTAATATTTGACTAACCATATATATATTTCATTAACTCTTTTTGTTTGTTTGTTTGTTTGGTAAATATATAAAAAATGGTTAGGAAGGGGCGATTAATGTGCCTTCTCTACATTAGTGTTAGCTTAGTAACCTTTAACCATTCTCTGTCAATACCTCATTTTTATAAAGTATAAAGAGCACCAACAAGTCTTGTTAGCTTAGTAACCTTTAACCATTCTTTGTCAAACCCAAGATGCATTGTATAATAGAGTCTTGTTAGCCCAAGACCCCAACCTCTAGGCCACCAAACGTGCTCATCTTTAACCCGTTTTAGTGACATATAAGATATAATCAAAATTAATTTTTCAAATATTATAGCATGTAAATTTTTTTTTTTTTTTTTTTAGGATGATGTAATAATTGTTATACATTGGATAGTAATAATAGATTTTATTTTCTTTGGAAATCAAGGGAGTGATTTTATTAAAGGGGAAGTCAAATAAGGCAGATGCCTAAGGAGAACTGGCCCAACAACATCATCAAAGACCCAAGAAAGAAGGGATGGGATGACTTGGGGTCTCCAAGCCTAACAAAAGGGGGCCCAGCTGTCAACATTATGGGCAAGCTCATTACAATTTCTAGGAACAGGAGAAAAAATAAATTGACTCAAGTGCCGGAAAAGTAAACGAACGCTGTGCAATCTCATCCAAGTATTCGATGCAAGGACAACGGTAGGTGAACCGCCCGCCACCTTTCCTGTCTCTTTCAAAAAAGAACCCGTTTTTTGGGTGGAAGAAAATGCAATGATGAATAGAAATTTTATGGGAGAGTGGTACGGCATTCTCAGCAACAAGAAGTAAATGTGAAAGTGAAAGAAAATGCAAACAGATTTAAAAAAAAAAAAAAAAATTTGGTGCAAGGGGAGTTTTATTTATAGAGACAGTTTATAATAAGAGAATTTTGAAAACAGAATTTTACAAAATGCTTGTTTGGCATCCGGTTTTGAAACTACACTTTTTCAAAATATAATCATTTTAAAAGTCTTTCTTCCCTAATTATTTAAAAAAAAAAAAATCATTTAAGAGTTTATTTGCTTAAAAGCTTTAGGGCCGATTTGGCAGGAGAATCTTTTTTTTTTTTTTTTAAATAGTAAGATTTATTTTTTTCCAAAAAGTTGAATTCGAAACTAGTTTTCAGATAATAATTTTTACATTATATGTGTTTCGCTCACACTTTTAATAACAATTTTCAAAATACTAAAAAAAAAGAGATGTTTGGGACCACTTCTACTTTTAATATTTTTTAAATTTTTTTTAATAAAAAGTAACATATAGATTATTTATTTATTGGATAATAATAAGGGAATACGACTCATTTATCATTTAAAAAAAAATTATAATGCTAAGTTTCAAATTTGAAGTTTGATAACTTTTTTTTTTTTTTTTTTTGATAATGAATGATAAGCTCCTTAATTTAAAAGATAAAGAATTTACTTTGGACAAATATGTGATATCTAATCTATTCAAATTATTTACAACTATGCTACTAAAAGCATTTTTTTTGTATTTTGAAAACATTATTTTAGTAGTTTTCAAAATCTTGTTTTAAATAAAAAAAAAATAGGAAAAAAAAAATTTAAGTATAGGACCCAGCATTTTATGATTTCCAAAACAAAAAATTGTATTTAAAATCCTCTTACCAAAGAGGTCCTTAAGTTTTTTGTTATTTTATTTTTTGTCTTAGCCTTTTGTTTCAAAATAAATGTAAAAAACTTTTATATATATATATATATATAAACTAATTTTTAGATTTTACTTTTTATCACACATTTAATGTATAGATCATCAAAAAATTTGACTTTCAATAAATACTACACAAATAAACTAAAAAAAAAATTAAGGGAAATTCTGAAAAAAAAAAAAGAAAAAGAAAAAGAAAAGAAAGTAAAAGTTTGTTTTGTTTTGTATTTTCAAAACACACGAAAATTAAAAGTGATGTAGCATGCAGATTCGATGCCCACACAGAAGTCAGAACGGGTTGGCTAGGTAGTTAAAGGGTCATTCAATTCAAGTTTGACAAAACCACCAAAAGTTAATTTGTGAGAAGACTTTATTTCCTTCACTGCCCGCATATTCTTCTGCATTAAAACTGCAATATCGGTTACCACACCTTAATTTGACTATATTGGAATGTCAACGTCTGCATTCATTGTTCAATCCCTGCTGTGCCGATGTAACTTGTAAGTTCTGCATGGTAGCGAATGCCTGATTCTAAAAAAAAAATTGATATATTTTTAATTTTTTAGAAACATTATATGAGAAAAAAATGTAAATAATTTTTTTGAGTTTATATTTTTCATAGAAGTAGTGTTAAAAGTTTTCTAAAATAATTTATTAATAAGGACAAGGCTTAATTAGGTATAGTATTTATCTATTTTTTAAGTTTCTTTCTTAAAATTCTGCTATATAACTTTTTTCTCGTGGAATGAAAATGTATTTTCTAATTAAGTTGTCAAATGACAGAATCTTAAAAAGAGAATCTAAGTGATAATACTTAAGGTACTATTTTGTCCTATTAATAATTATCTTATAGGGCACCCATTAACATAACCTATAAAAGATTCGTGAGAATTAATGTTAATTTATAGATTTAATAATTACACAAATATTGTGAGAAAAAAAAAAGAAAAAAGATTTGTGTCTGCTATATATAACCCAAATCTTAAACATTTAGTTCAATTTCAGACGTTCACTCCAATTGTAAGCTATTCAAAGTCCAAACAAAACACATACCAATTGGAATCCCTAAAACTTTATAATCCTGCCACAAGCCAAACAAAAACTTCCATTAAATGTCCATTTGGATTTGTTAGGCTTTAGGTTGGAAAATTTCATGACATTATAGCTTAATTTCGTCATAAGTCTTCGTAAGTTCTAGATTAAGTTTCCAAAAGAAGTTCAAAGGAAGAAAAAATCTGTAATTTTGACTGCCCTTTAATCAAGTCTTGATTAATTGAAGCATAGGTTTTTCAAACTTCAATCGTGACTTGCTCGATTGAAATGAAAAGTCTCAACACTTTGATTATAGCTCACTCAAATGAGAATTAGAAAACCTTTTTTTTTTTTTAAAGAGTTTCAACCTATGACGTCCATTCTTGATGAAAGCTCTTTATCGTCAGATCAAGACACCAATAAGTTTTTTTTGGTGTAACAGGGATTGAACCTCAAATTTCTTATACAACCATCAGAGACTTTACCAGTTAAGCTAACCGGAACCCACTGAGAATTAGAAAACCTGAATATGAAGTGAAATATATATATAAGATAGTTGTTACATCATAAATTGTACTCTATATGCAAAATTATATGTGTCAATTATGCAGTCTTACCACCACGTACTCTTGGCGCGATGGTCACTCCATAAATATTAAGTTCTTGTGGGGTGTGGGGGGTAAGGGTCAGGATTCAAGTCTCTAGGAGGGAATTTCACACACATATACACTTAGTTAGGTTAAAGTAGAATTTCTATTTGGAAAAAAAAAAAAAAAAAAATGCACAGCCTTATTTATAGGTTCAAAGTCCTCGTGTTGTATACTTCAATAAAGAAAACCTAAGTCTAAATTTCAGCAAAACGTGAATTCAGACAACTAAGAAGATTATCAAGATGGTCCAAAGTCTAAATTTCGGCAACACGTGAATTCAAACAACTAAGAAGATTATCAAGATGGTGTTGTTGCTACCATGACTCGGATTAGAGTAGAAGCTACAAAGTCATCCTGGTGTTAATGTAGAAATCACATCTTCAAGGTGGTCCTTAGAGTCACAGTCTAAGAATAAGTGTTTATTCTAGATTATAAACTTCAATTTTATTCTAGAGAATTATTCCTTGGGGTCAGGGAATCCTCATAGTGGCTTTTCCTTTAAATGTGTCCATTGATTTTCACTTCATCATCGTATGCGACGTTAATTATTTTTTATGTTTATTGCTTTCTACAAGGCAATATTGCCTGCTCGTGGTGTAATTTCTTGTGTATATTGCATGCATAAATTGGTTGATTTGTAATAAATTGATTAATCTGCTGTTTAATTAATTTTTGGCATCAAAGTAAGAGTTTCCATAATGCAATTTTTATCTAAAAATTTATTTATTTTTATTTGTTAAATTTTGATTAAAACATAATTATAAAAAAAAAATACTTTTAAAAAACTTTACAAAAAAAATGCACAAAAAACATGAATTAAAAATTAAATTGTTGACAAACACACTCTAAAGTCTAAAAGCACAAGTCATCGACATCATGGGTTTTTTTTTTTTGAAAAAGATATTAAAATGAAATGCATGGAACTTTTTTTTTTTTTTTTTTTTGAGAAAGAAAATGCTTGGAACTTGAAAGTTGGAACCCCGCATATATTTTCGTATTTTATAGTGCACAATTACTATAAAGCACATTAAATCCATGGCCAATTCTTTCTAGAGCACTTTTTACTTTACTTTATGTCCGTTGTCAATCCCCAATTATTATGCTTTTCAAAAATAAGTATAATTATTCATATAGATACTCTTTTTTTCTTTTCTTTTTTTGAGAATCTGTTCATATTGATACTTTAGATACGTTGAAATATCCGATTTCATTAGAGGATATGGAAGATATAATTCGTTATGGACTAGCTAATTAATAGGCGTAGTGAAATTTATCTCAAAATGGGTTCCTACACGGATGTCATATGCGATGAGCAAGTACATTCTAAATTCATATGAAAATATACTTTGTAAAAGAAAGATATATATACACACATACACACACACACACATATATATATATATATATATATATATTGTATAATGCTCATTAAGTGGTATTATATTTGAGAATTATTGATATTTTACATGTTATTGGAAAAGTAAAATTTGGATTATTATGATTGATATAATCAATGGTGGCTCTATGATTTTTTTTGTAGTGGAATCAATAAAAAGATGAATCTTGATAAGAGATAAATCTTGTGGTCTACAAGGATTTTTTATTACAAATTTATCCATAATACTGGTAAGAGAATAAAAGATATACTATTAGTTCATTTGAAATATTATTTCACATTACAATGAATATACTAAAATCATCTATTATTTGAAATATTAAAATCATGAAAATCATCTATTATTTCTAAATACAATAAACATATTAATTATTGTTGTTAAGTGAATTTTAATTACTATTTAACAAATTCTTTTATTTATTAGTTTGTCTTTATTCTTTACAATTCTTTTATGTAATAATTCAACTCTACTTTGACAATTATTGTTCTTTGTAGTTGTATTAAATTTGGGTTTTGATTATAAGACAGCTTATTACTTCATTTTTCCTACTATATAGTAGGAAAAATGAAAAAGTAATAAGCTATCTTATAATCACATGAGACTCACAGATATATCTGTGAGTCTCTATTTATTTTATATTTTCTGCAAAAAGTTAGATAATTATTCCCAAACGGACACTAAGAAATATTTTTGTTGTGTTAACATTTGTTTTTGTTTTCACTCAACCACTCTTAGCCTATCCCATGCCCCTAGTCTTCACTTAAAAAATAACAAATTAAAAGCACATTCAAATTCAAAAACTAATTTTTATTTTCAAGGTTTTAGATCAAATTAATTTTTTATTGGGCTTTTTTCTGTTTAAAATTGTCAAGATATTGGTAAGAAGATCACGTTCAAGGTTATTTTAGTTGTGATTAAAAAAAAAAAAATAGGTCTAGAGTGTTCAAAATTTTATTTTAGGGGATCAAAATAAAATAGAATAAAAATAAAAATATTATATATATATATATATATATCTTTCTTTTCCAAGCCAGGAGGTTAATTTGAAACCCCTAGGTTATGGCTAGCACCACCCTTGGATATAATTCAGTATATAAACATATTGTTTAAGAAAATCAATTTACTAAAACTTTTACTTAGGTGGAAGTTTGAATGAATAGCACCTATTTCTCTATCAAAGAAAAAGTGCACATGGCACACATTCAAAAATGAGATGGAAGTAGTTTTGGGATAATATACTTAAGCCCTAGTCAAAGTTACTGAAGAGTGGGGAACTCATGACCTAACCATGACTTGAGTTGCCCTTGAGCTATACAAGTGTTGGAAAAGGAGAGTTCTTTTGATTAGCATGTCGCAATCTACTCGCGACTTGCTCCATGAAGAAATTCTAGTACCTTATTCTTATCTTGAGCTAGCTAATCTTGTACCAACTCCAACCTATTCCAATTTGGAAGAACAATGTGCGAAAACTCTAAGAGAGTAGTTTGAGGGTTGTGAGAGAGCTTTGAGAGTGAAAACCTAGTCATTCCTTATGAGACTCCATAACTTTTATCTTCTCCTTCCCTCTCACCATGTTCATATCTTGAGAGGAGATTTCTCAAGCATTCTATATTATCTTTAAGTGATATACCTTGAGTGATTGGTGTGGAGAGCCATTGGAGTAGCAATACCACAAATCCAAGAGTTCTTGGTGGCTTAACAATATTGGTCACTCAACACATGGACTTTGATAATTGGTGAATAAAGGACTTCGAGAAGTTGGGTGGTTGGAGCTTAAGAGCTCTAACACTTAGGGATGTTTAGGCTTGGAAGGTTTTTATTCAATCTTGTACTGCAACTATTCACTAGTGAAGATTTGACGGTGGTGCTGTATAGAGGTTTTTTGCTGGAGGCTTCAGTTTCCTTTTTAAAAACACGTTTCTGTGTTTTTGTGTGATTTTCTTTTATTTATTCTGCATTTTATATTCCTTTATATTTAGTTATTTCTATTTGAATATGCATGCAATGGAATTTAGTTAATCACTTATATTTGGTATTAATTGTTAGATTAAGTTAAAAATGGTTTAGCCTAAAAATTGGTAATTGGGGTCTAAATATATACCTAGGGTGTTAAGTCTTTAACCTTCCATTTTTAATTTTAATCAAAGTTTATTTATATCTAGGTGTTAGGTCTTTCACCTTCCATATTGTGTGTGTGTGTTAACAATACTTAGTACTCTAAAAAAAAATTAAAAAAAAGGGAAGATTTGAACCATAGTGTCTCTATTGGAAATACCAAAAGGTACCAATCGGTTGAGATACAAGGATTTTACCTATTTATAGAATATACTAGTTTTTTTTTTTTTTTTGGTGACTAATTTGATAGTTGAGTCAATGTCAATGTTCGACCCAACCCGCAAACATGACACGAACTCGACATGGGTTTTTTCGGGTTAAGGTTGGGCCTTAATGGGTTTGGGTCATAAATGGGTCAACCCGAAAGCGACACGATAAGAAACGTGTCACAAGCGGGTCAGCCCTCGTAACCCGCAATAGACACGTTTGATACGCCAATTTATTTGTGTCAACCCGAAAATGACCCAATTAACACAACCTGTTTAACTCGTATAACAAATAAATATTTATTTTATTTTAGATTTGTCAAATATCTTTTATATTCAACATATATTTTAAATTTAAAAAGAAAACTGAGTAATTACAAAAATTTACAAGAGATATAATTGGAAATTAAAACTTTACAGACCCTAGAACTACTAATACTTTTTTTTTTTTGGCATAGAACTTGCACAAATGAAATTGGATGACCTTGTGGAAGATGTTATGAATTTGGACATCAACAAAGAATCTATAGATGATAATCGTGGTCATAACAAGGTTATCAATTCCGTATCGTACGGTCGGAATATACCGTACCGGCTAGCAATCCAGTACACTCGATCCCCCTGTTTCGTACCGGAAAAAATACCGGCTATACCGGCCAATTTCAGGCAATATCGGCCAGTACCGGGTGTACCGGCCGGTATAGAAAAAAGTTTTTTTTTTTTTTTTTTTTTTTTTTTTTTTTTTTTAAGTTTTGTAATTTTTGAATTTTTGTTAGGACAGAATGGTAACTTATTTGTATTAACTTATTAGTATTATTTGTTTTCTTAGTATGTAATGGTAACTTTTAAGCTTTCTATTTTATTTTTTTTCCCTTTTAATTGATACTAAAGTCTAAAATCATGAATAATTAGTTCTGAATTGAGGAAATGTTTTATGGTAAACTTTTATATTTATTATAATATATATATATATACAGACACATACATACATACATACATACATACATATATATTTATATTTATATTTATATTTATATTTATATTTATATTTATAAATATAAAAAATAGCGGTAAACCTGAAACGGTACACCGGTATTGACCGGTATCCGAAATATATCGTACCGGTGGCCAAACCGGTACGGCCTCCGAAACGATATTGACATCCTTGGGTCATAATCAGGATTAGTCTATTGTTTGCTCAAATTCTTTCAATATTGATACTTAGCATTTGGCGAGTTTCAAGGATATTATATTTTTGTTGAACTATGTTATTTTATTTTTGTTAAACTTTGTTATTTTGAATTTGGGTTGAAGTGTATGCACTTTTTTTGGAGTGTAAAAAACTTACTTTTAGATGAATGTTATATTTTTGTTGAATTATATTATGTTGAATATGGGTTGAAAACTTGAAGTGTATGCACTACTTTTGGGGATGCAAAATAAATTATTTCTAGATGGATATTATATTTAATATTATGCAAGTTGAAATGGATTGTGTTATATTTGTGTCAACCCAACACGACTCATTTATTAAGCATGTCAAATGGGTTGGGTTAGGTCAACCTGCCTTATTAACAAGTTGGGTTAGGGTTGAAGGATCATGACACGATTATTAAATAGGTCGGGTTAGGATTGAGCCATTTAGTTGAATACCCCTACCTCGACATGACACGAACCCGACACGTTAACCCGAATTGACACCCCTAAGTTGAGGGTGGGGGATTTAGTCATTTAAATCATATTGAAGACATCAAGAAATATCAATCAATTGAGCACAAGACTTTGACAATTATAAACCTAATTTAATTCAATGCAATTGATGCCAGCTAAGGTCACAAGAGTAATGCTACACCTACAACCATTAATTATTTTACAATATTTTTATAAATTGTTGATATGACCAAATCTTACTAATTCTCATCTAGCTAACTACTAACATCACTTCTTCTTCTTTTTTCTTCTTTTTTGAGAAAGCTAACATCACTTTTTTATTGACCAATAACCACTCAATATATTAATTATTTATAAAAAATATTATAAAATAATTTGTATCTCTAGTAATTTTTTTAAGTTGTAAATTGCAATCTTCTAAAAAAAAATCATAAATTGCATGAACTACTCGATTAAGACATATGTTTGATTCATATGATAGTCGTGATTCATATGATAGTGAAAACTCTTTTGCTTCACTATCATATGTATCACGACTATCATATGAATCACGACTTGTTGGTTTTTGATACTTGTGCCCCACGATCCATTACTACAAAAAAGTGAGCCAACTCAATTATGTGAAACTACCAATTGTTTTCTTTTACTTTGGCAGCAAAACTCTTAAAATTGACTTTTGGATTACACGACATTGGATTGGATTGGATACGGAGGAAAATTAGGATCTATTTCCAACTTTCAAATCTCAACTTTCTTATTCGGAAAGAAAATAAAATTTCCAACTTTCTCTTTGGACGTCATTTCCCCCTCGTGTTTGCTTCCCAAGAGTGTGAACCTTAACCATGATATTCAACTATCCTTTTTTATCTAGAAGCCCAGCTGAGAATTGTAAATAATACGGAAACCATTTATTATTTAGAAAATAAATATTAATTTATGACCCATTAATAAACCATTTATTCTTTTAATTATGACATATTAATTAAATTTTAATGAGAAATACCAACGAATGCTCTTAGAATATTAGTTAGTAATCCATTTAAAGAAAAATTTTATTAAAAAAAAAAAGTAATTAATGTTTTGACAAAACTTTCCTTAAATAGATTGTTAATTAATACTCTAAGGTTACTCATCAGTACGAACCAATTTTAATTCACATTATGATTTGTAAGAGTTCGCATCTTTATTTATGATATATTAATGATGCCCAACATACATTTGTTCTAGAAGGACCACCGTCCAGGTCCACAAAGAAAACAGAATACGTAACTTTTTTCTAAAATAATACTCCTAGTACTGTACTTAATAATAAAACTTATTGGTAACCCAACAGTGCATATTATGCAACTATGTACTTGGAACACAAGTCAGGCACTTGGATAGAATTATAGTAATCAACAATAAGTTTAGCTAAAAAAGATGTAATAAACAATAAGGGTCTCCTCCTTATCATCACATACGTATGTGATGATATCACTGCTTAGTTCATTACCTTATTCTTCCAAAAAAGATAAAATAAATAAATAACAAAACAAAACTGCTGAGCTATGTAGAGATGCAATGCCGGAATATAGTATTAAAGCATCTCCAATGGTATATGTAAAGGCAAAATATTTCTATAATAGAAAATAACATCATAAAAAGAGTCTCCAATGGATTCTCTATAGCTAGAATTTTTTTTTTGGCTCATGAACAATAGCTCATCAAGTCTGATGGGTTATTGTTCATTCTTCAAATGTTTTTTTTTTTTCTATTATAGTAATTAGGTGTTGAATAAAAAAATGTTAGAAGATGTGTAGTTATTAAAAAAAGAATAAATAATGAATGAAGAAATAATATTTAAATGAGATAGAGAATTTGTTAGAAAATGTATTTGAAAAAGTTGGTAGATAAAATATAAAAGTTACTGTTGATTCTCTAAAAAGTACAAAAATATGATGAATTTGCTGGAAATGCTCTTAGTAACTCCCATTATTTTTCAAGAGCAGAGTATTGTTTTGAATTGAAAAGTAGCTCATAGACTTTATTATTTATGCCAAAGTCAATAATTTAGTTATCAAAATAGTGATGATTTCCCATTAAAAAATAAAAATAGTAATAGAACAAAAGTCACAAGAATTTCAGAATACAATTATATTTTTATTTAGCTAAGTTTTGAAGTAATTAAATAAATCAGTTTATATAAACGAGTAATTATTCAATCCTCTTGGAACAATACCCTCTCACAAAAATGGTGGATTCTATTTATGTAAGAGGTGGAATAATTGATCTCGGAATATTAAATAATTTTTTTTATTTAAATTATACCCGTCAAATTAAAAGTTTATAAAATCATGATGATAAAAAATAACCATCACGAAATGGATATTATTAATTAAAATTCTATCATAATTATTAAAAAGGAAAAGTGATTTGAATAGACTTAGGTTGCGTTTGGATTGGGCGTTTTCTGCCCAATCCTGCGTTTGCGTTTTTCCAAAACGTTTTTTTTTTATTTATTTTTTTTTTATTTTTTCACGCGTTTCGGAGCGTTTTGGGTGTTGCTGCTACTGTTTATGCACTGTTCAATGAACAGTAGCCGCAAACTTTGACTTTTCAAATTTTTTTGGACCAATCACAGCACATCGTGTACTGTTTATGGACCCACAAATTTCACTTTTCAGCAACTTTTTCATTAAAAATGGGTCCCATGATACTATTCATATATTTAAAAATTATTTCGCTACAGTGTTTTTCAGTTTTCAGTTTCAATTTTCAGTTTTCAGCTGTATCCAAACGGACCCTTATAGCAATCCAATAATGGTATCTTTGAATGAACGAAAGTTTGAGCAGCCTCCCAAACCCGTCCATAACATTATAGATTATGGTCAACAAGTTGACATATTTTATTAATTATGGGCACCCTGTCCCTCCCAATATTCGCGCTACGAAATACCAATGCAATATCTTATCCCAAGTCCACCAACTCGACAGCTTTTGCCCTTTTATTGTCTTGATAACGCTTTTTATAGGAAAGTGGTTTACAATTGGAGGTCAGAAAGGTAATTTTGAATAAATATGTTCTCACCTTATTTGACATATCTAAACTTTATATACGCCAATAACAAAAGTAGGGTTTAATGATGAATAAATATACCCATGCGATTGGTGGCCTAGTGGCGCCTAGGCCCCTTAGGCCAACAAGAATTCTCTCGTGCAGTGTCTTCAATTCGACCGACAGAAACACGTTGATGCTTTTTGAATAAATTTAAAATCTAATTTATTTTTAAAATAATCTTATATATCATTTTATAAAGTTTCATTTTTTTTTTTTTTTTTTTTGTGGAGAACTTGTACTATTTTTAAGTAAAATAACTCAATGAAAATAAGCTATTCCAAGGTCTATGTCAAAGATAATATTAAAGTAAATAAATTTACTATACAAATGATCTTGTAGCTCATTCATATTACTCAATTCTCCTTATTTAGTTATTTCTATGTGGACAACTTTGTCCAAATGCACCCACACCCACTTGTTGTAAGGAAAGAAAAGAAAAAAGTAGGTGGTATTATTTAATTCTCTCGAAATCGAGAGTTTGAGGTTCAAATTTCTCTTCCCCATCACGTAGTAAGTTATAGTAAGTAAAAAAAAGAAAAGAAAAAAAGAAGGTAAATAAAAACTTAAACTTGGTGGTATAGTTTAATTACTTCTTTCAAAACACTTGCGTTTGAATCTTTCCTTCCCCTTGGTGTAAATAAAACAAGCGGTCCCCAACTTGTAGTATTATAAAATTAAAAAAAAAAAAAAAAATCCCCTCCCGTAGTTGTTGTAAGAGGGAAAAGAAACTTTAACTTTTATCCAAGATTTGTATGTTAATTAAAGTAATAATAATAAAATTGCTAACAAAAGATTGACTTGGTAAACAAGAAGAGAAGTGTTACGTCTACAACATTTTTACAACATTTTCACAATAAATCATAGGTGGTTAGTTGTTATTGGTTCAAATTTGAATTTAGCATTGAAATTACTTTTTTAACCCAACAATAACAACTAGTACCAACTTACCACTTAAGATTTATTGTAAAAATATTATGAACATATCATTTCTCAAACAAGAATAAATATATTTTGAGTTTTGAGTTTTGAGTCACAAAAATGTTGTAAAAAGAAGTGGCATCTTTTTTCAACTCCAAAGGACCAAAGTGATGACATTGAAATTATCTATCTTTTCAACATATAAATTGGTTTTGTAAGGGATAAAAAAAACTATAACTTTTATCCAAGATTTGTATGTTAATTAGTGCAATAATAACTAAATTGCTAATAAAACATTGGCTTGGTACACAAGAATGAATATATTTAGAGTTTACGAAAAATTATGTAAAAAGAATTGGCATCTTTTTTTCAAGTCCAAAGGACCAAAGTGACATTGAAATTGAATTTCTACCTTTTCAACATATAAGTTGGGTTTTGTAAAGGAAAAAAAATAAAAATAAAAATAACTTCTATCCAAGATTTGTATGTAGGTTTCATCCAAAAAAAAAAATGTATATTAATTAGTATAATACTAATAATTAAATTACTAACAAAACTTTGGTTTGGTACACAATAATAAATATATATATATATATATATTTTGCTAAACAATAATTAATATATTTGGAGTTTACGAAAAACGTTTTCAAAATAGGTGGCACCTAATTTTTTCGAGTCCATGAACCAAAGGTCACACTTTCATTGAATATTTACATTTCAACATGTGAGTTTCCGCGCCAGTTTCCACGTACGTACGAAGCATTAAAGGATATTGTGATGTGAATACACTTCCATGTCCTCACTCTATATATGTCACCGATAATGTTGCTTCATATTCATTGTTGGGACAAGTTCCAAACCAACATACAGAGAAAAAAAGCATAGAGAGTTTGATCATCTTTTTTTTGTTTAATTCACTTCTATATTAAGAAAACAAAAACTTTTTCTGGGTTTTGGTGGGCTTTTGCAGTTATTGCAGCAGGACCTGTCTTTGGTTTTAGCCATAAAGTTTGAACATTTACACACATTGAATTGAATTCTGAAGAAATATATATATATATATATATATATATTTCTGGGGGGGACTTGGTGGGTTTTAGCTGTTGGTTGTAATGGAAGGGGGTGACATTTACAAGGCTAGTAGTAGTATAAGAGTGAATAGTTCTTCCCGATGGAGGAACAACTCTGTGGAAGTTTTCAACAGGTCTTCACGTGAAGAAGACGATGAAGAAGCTCTCAAATGGGCTGCCCTTGAAAAGCTTCCAACGTTTGATCGTCTAAGAAAAGGTATATTAACTACCTCAAAAGGTGAGGCTAATGAAATCAATATAGAAAGTCTTGGATTTGAAGAAAGGAAGCAATTGCTTGAGAGGTTGGTGAAAGTAGCAGAAGAGGACAATGAGAAGTTCTTGATGAAGGTCAGGAACCGGATAGACAGGTAAGAGTTCTGCCAATTTATGTTTCAAAATTTTCATATATACTTCGGTTTGTATTGTAATGGATTTTAATTTCTCGGGTTTCTTGGAATTTAATTAGAGTTGGAATTGATCTTCCAACAATTGAAGTACGATTTGAGCACCTAAATGTTGAGGCAGAAGCATATGTGGGTGGCAGAGCTTTGCCTACATTCTTTAACTTCATTGTCAATATTGTAGAGGTAACCAGCAGCAAAATATGTACTTGTCAGTTACACAATTTCGCTTTTGAAGTGTTTCTGTTAAGTTGTTATTGAATTTACTTTTCACTGTGCGCAGGGTTTTTTAAATTCTCTCTATATTCTTCCAAGTAAAAAGAAACACATGTCTATCCTTAAAGATGTTAGTGGAATCATCAAGCCTAGAAGGTGAGAAATCAACCTCAGCTATAATATGCACTGGACTCTGAATGTTTACGATTAGTTTCTAGGAACCATTCTCATTTTCTGCATATGTATTTTGCAGAATGACATTGCTATTGGGTCCTCCAAGTTCGGGGAAGACAACACTCTTGTTGGCTTTGGCCGGAAAGCTAGATCCTGATCTAAAGGTGAAAATAATTTGATTTCAGCTTCAACTCATCCTTGAATTTTGCAATTCTTTACTCTATTTAAATCTTTAGTATCATCTCTGATTAAAAGAAAAAAATATATATAAAATTCTTCTTCAGTTGTCTGGGAGGGTGACTTACAACGGCCATGGCATGAATGAGTTTGTACCCCAGAGAACTGCTGCCTATATCAGTCAATATGATCTCCATATTGGAGAAATGACTGTAAGAGAAACGCTGGGCTTCTCTGCAAGGTGCCAAGGGGTTGGATCACGCTACGGTCAGTTAATTTAGTGACAGGATCACTTATTTTATAGCTTTCCTTCAATATAAATTTCTAGATGAACTGTCATGAGTAATATGTAATATTAGGAAGAATGACCGTTGTTTTGGTAATCTGCAGATATGCTAGCAGAGTTGTCCAGAAGAGAAAAAGAGGCAAATATCAAGCCAGATCCAGATATTGATATCTACATGAAGGTGAGGCAGAAGCTCTTGACCTATAATTTGTATCTTTAGCAGAACTCTTGTATTTCACTTAGATCGAGATTTATAGTATTAGTTTTTCCCTTCTAAGGAAACTGTATCTGGACCTCATTTAACAATTGAGATTCCAAAAATAATAATAATGGTTGCAACTGTAATATTTCGCATAATTCATATTATAGTTGATCATTTATGTTCAATTTTGGATTGAGTAGCTTCTTTAATTTTATTTGTAACATAACTTATTCAAGTGAGTGATGGTGGCTTTCTTTTGTTTATTGGCTTCTATTATTTCAGGCTGCCACAACTGAAGGCCAAGAGGCAACAGTGGTGACAGATTATACATTAAAGGTAACATTGCCGGTTTTGGCATAGGCTTTCGACTATTAAGACACAGTAAACATAATATAATTTAGTTTCTTTAATTTGCTTCAAATATATAGGTTTTGGGTTTAGATGTGTGTGCTGATACCATGGTTGGAGATGAAATGATAAGGGGTATTTCTGGTGGACAAAGGAAGCGTGTTACAACAGGTATATCGAATCAATAGCAAATAGAATTCAGTTTAGTTGATATGAAATTGGATGTATGCTAATCTATATTGAATCAAATTATAGGGGAGATGTTGGTTGGACCAGCAAAGGCATTGTTTATGGATGAAATATCAACTGGATTGGACAGTTCGACAACTTTCCAAATTGTGAATTCACTCAAGCAATATGTTCACATTCTTGATGGAACAGCAGTCATCTCTCTACTGCAGCCAGCACCAGAGACATATAATCTTTTTGATGACATTATTCTCCTCTCTGATGGCTACATTGTGTACCAGGGTCCCCGTGAGCTAGTTCTTGACTATTTTGAATCCATGGGTTTTAAATGTCCGGACAGAAAAGGCGTGGCTGATTTCTTGCAAGAGGTTAGTGTAAATATATTCTTTTTTATCTCATCCATACTAATATAAAACTTAAGGATGAGCCTTACATGTGGAGTTCTCATATGTATTATCTGCGATTATGACAGGTGACATCAAGGAAAGATCAGGAGCAGTACTGGGCACACAAAGATGAGCCTTACAGTTTTGTCACAGTTCAGGAATTTGCTGAGGCATTCCAATCATTCCATGTTGGCAGGAGTATAGGAGATGAACTTTCAGTTCCATATGACAAGAGTAAAAGCCACCCGGCTGCTTTGACAACCAACAAGTATGGCGTTAACAAGAAGGAGCTGTTAAAAGCTAATTTCTCAAGAGAATACCTTCTGATGAAGAGGAATTCATTTGTTTATATCTTCAAGCTTACACAAGTAGGCTTAAAACTTAATTTTTTACTCTTGCTTTAATTTGCATTTAGTATGATTTTGATTTTTAACTTTGTTTGTTTGTTTGGTTTTTGTGCTTTTAGCTTTTTATGATGGCTCTGATTGCAATGACACTTTTCCTACGGACAAAGATGCCTCGTGAATCAGTAACCGATGGATCAATTTATACGGGTGCTTTGTTCTTCACTGTGATTATGATTATGTTTAATGGAATGGCAGAGCTTTCTATGACGATTGTAAAGCTTCCTGTCTTTTACAAGCAAAGGGATCTCCTCTTCTATCCTTCTTGGGTATATGCTCTTCCAACATGGATCCTCAAGATTCCAGTAACATTTTTAGAAGTTGGAGTTTGGGTATTTATGACCTATTATGTCATTGGATTTGATCCAAGTCCCGGAAGGTAATTATAATGATATTGTGGCTCATTTAGATATTGGTTTAGCTTGTGTGTTATATTCTAATCAATATATTCAAATGTATATATTGCAGGTTGTTTAAACAATACCTTCTGCTCTTACTTGTGAACCAAATGGCTTCTGCATTATTCCGAGCTATTGGAGCAATGGGTAGAAACATGATTGTTGCCAACACTTTTGGGTCCTTTGCGTTGCTCTTACTTTTTGCCTTAGGTGGCTTTATACTTTCCAAAGGTAACAATATACTAAACTGAGAAATTTATTTAAACCTTTTTTCAGTTTGTTATACTATACCTTTAAGAACTGCCTTTTCATCTGTTGACTTACTTCTATAGATGATATAAAGAAATGGTGGATATGGGGTTACTGGATATCGCCTTTGATGTACGGACAGAATGCAATAGTGGTGAATGAGTTCCTGGGGGGAAACTGGAGAAATGTAACTTCTTGACTGTGCATCTGAACATTTATGCCGTCTTCCTGTTAATAACAAGCTAATGCTTGATTAAATTGTAATAATATAGGGTAGCACAACGGAAGCACTGGGAATTTCAGTTCTGAAGTCTCGTGGGTTCTTCACACAAGCATATTGGTATTGGATTGGCGCAGGAGCACTGGTTGGATTCTTACTAGTTTTCAACATCATTTTCACGCTGGCTCTTGCTTATCTTAACCGTGAGTATCTCCACCTTTTCCGCTATATGTTGTATAAATTTAGGAGCTTTTTTGTTAATAATGTACCATTTGTTGTGCAGCATTTGGAAAGGCACAGACTGTAAAATCAGATGAACCAGAGAGCAATGAACAAGGACAGAGGACAGGAGAAGGCATACAATCAACACTCAGAGGAAACAGCTCAAGTCACCATTCCAACATAGGTAATATGTTGCAAATATTGTGTATTGTATCCTGTGAGTATCATAGTTTTATTTCCTTTTAGTTTCCAACTAAAGTTAATGGACGTGCAGGGAGTAGGAGGAGAATTAGCTCATCTGCAAGGCCAGGAGCTGAAATTGAGGCCAGTCGTAATGGGAAAAGAGGAATGGTTCTTCCATTTGATCAACATTCTATCACATTTGATGATATTATATATTCTGTTGACATGCCACAGGTAACTCAAGTCATAAATATCTTAAAGTGAAGAGTTTCTTGTAGTGGCTTGGAAATTAATATTGTACCCAAAGTAGAAACTTGAGACCTGACTGTTTCGATTGGACATGCAGGAAATGAAGAGCCAGGGTGTTATTGAGGATAAATTGGTGCTTTTGAATGGTGTGAGTGGTGCATTTAGGCCAGGTGTTCTCACAGCTTTGATGGGTGTTAGTGGAGCTGGTAAAACAACTCTGATGGATGTGCTAGCTGGTAGGAAAACTGGTGGATATATTGAAGGGAACATCACAATCTCAGGGTTCCCAAAGAACCAAGAAACATTTGCTCGAATTTCTGGCTACTGTGAGCAAAATGACATTCATTCTCCTCATGTTACTGTGTATGAGTCCTTGCTTTATTCAGCATGGCTCCGCTTATCCTCTGAAGTTCATTCAGAAACCAGAAAGGTTGGTTTCTATAAGGCCATTCTAGTTCATGGTTTTTCTGTTTGCATTTCTTCCTACTTTTTTAGTGCAATTGACAGTATGTCACTTTGGCTGGTGCTCATGCTAGACTCTGGAAAATGCTTAAATTTAGCTCACTTGAATATTGTCATATATGAGATTGTTTTCTCTTGGTATGGTTGCAGACTAAGACAATATGAGCACGATTAAGCTCAATAAATTAGATTCTATTGTTAATTGTTAAGCATGATTCCATATTAAAGATGTTTGAGTTTGCAATAATAATCTTGACTATTATATCACTATCAGAATTCCTGATTCATGATTCTAACAAACGGTTGCAGATGTTCATTGAGGAAGTCATGGAGCTTGTGGAGCTAAACCCATTGAGGAATGCACTTGTTGGGTTGCCTGGTGTGAATGGTCTCTCTACTGAGCAGCGCAAGAGGCTCACTATCGCGGTTGAGCTTGTGGCAAACCCCTCCATAATATTCATGGATGAACCAACTTCAGGTCTAGATGCAAGAGCTGCTGCAATTGTTATGAGGACAGTTAGGAACACGGTGGACACTGGAAGAACAGTTGTGTGCACCATCCATCAGCCAAGCATTGACATATTCGAAGCTTTTGATGAGGTAAGGACTATTAACTATCAAGAGACTCAGTGCAAATGTGTTGGTTTTCTTCTAGATTTGAGTATGAAACATATGTAACATGTATTTGCAGCTTTTCCTTATGAAACGTGGAGGACAAGAGATATACGTTGGGCCATTGGGACACCACTCAAGCCATCTTATAAAGTATTTTGAGGTAGGATTCTTTGAAGATCAGAATTGCAAACACACAACGGCCATAAATATTTATCTATGTTGTATATTTCCTAATGCATATACCTTTCCTTTGCTTCTAGAGCATCGAAGGAATCAGAAAAATTAAAGATGGTTACAATCCAGCAACTTGGATGTTGGAAGTTACATCTTCAGCAGAGGAAATAGCTTTGGGTGTTGATTTTACTAATGTGTACAGAAACTCAGATTTGTACAGGTATGTTTAATGTTATATTAAATGCTTTACAGGATTGAAAAACGATTTTACTATCTGGGAAATGTTTAAATAAGTTCTTTGTTGTAGTAATGTTCTTTGAATTTAAGGCTAAAACTTCTACTAACTATGTGGCATATCCATTAGGAGGAACAAAGCATTGATACAAGAGTTGAGCAAACCTGCTCCTAATAAAAAAGAACTCTATTTCCCAACCCAATATGCACAGTCATTTTTCACTCAATGCATGGCTTGCTTGTGGAAGCAACACTGGTCCTATTGGCGCAACCCACCATACACTGCTGTGAGATTTCTGTTCACAGTTTTCATAGCCTTGATATTTGGGACAATGTTCTGGGACCTTGGTTCCAAGACGTAAGTTACTGCTACAAAAATTTGAGAAATTTTGAACACTCCAATGGATTACTGCTACATTTTAATATAATTTTCAAATTGCAGCAAGAGGCAACAAGATTTATTTAATGCAATGGGTTCCATGTATGCTGCTGTTCTCTTCCTTGGTGTCCAAAATGCTTCATCAGTGCAGCCTGTAGTGGCAGTTGAACGAACTGTCTTCTACAGAGAAAGAGCTGCTGGAATGTATTCAGCTTTGCCATATGCATTTGCACAGGTAACTAGGGTCACATCTTGCAGGCTTAACCTATAAAGTATTAGTGTATTATTCTACAATAATTGTGTATGTTAATGCGACTTACTATCTTTTGTCACAGGTTACAATTGAGCTCCCATATGTTTTTGTACAAGCTGTGTTTTATGGCATCATAGTTTATGCAATGATTGGGTTTGAATGGACTGTAGCCAAATTCTTTTGGTATCTATTTTTCATGTACTTCACATTGTTGTACTTTACCTACTACGGCATGATGACTGTGGCTGTGACGCCAAACCACCATATTGCTTCCATAATATCGTCTGCATTTTATGCAATATGGAATCTATTTTCAGGATTCATTATCCCACGAACTGTAAGTATTTTCCACTTTTGATGTGCAGGTTTTCATGTGTACAAATATATCTAACAATTACTAAATCCTTTTCATTTTCCCTTTTCCTTTCATTTATCTACTTGGAAATCAACAGAGGATTCCTGTATGGTGGAGATGGTACTACTGGGCATGTCCAGTAGCTTGGACTTTGTATGGATTGGTTGTTTCTCAATTTGGAGATATAGAGGAGTTGATGACTGATGGCAATAATGAATCAGTAAAAGAGTTTGTTAAAAGCTATTTTGGATACAAGCATGATTTTCTAGGAGTGGTTGCGGTTGTAGTTGCTGGGGTTGCAGTACTCTTTGCATTCATCTTTGCAGTTTCCATCAAGATTTTCAATTTCCAAAGGCGATAGAAGGTTGTTTTGATTATCTTGTATAGTATGTTTTTAGGATTAATGCTATCTTGCAAGTCCAAGATGTTTTGTCTCTTACACCAACAAGATGTATCTTGAAACACTTTATTATTATTATTTTGAGGAGGAATACTATGAATTTTATTCAAAGAAAGTCAGTCATGATCAACGAAAAGAACATAAATCACATGTGGAGGAACATCTTCTATCCACACTAGAAAACCTCTAACATGTTTAGTATGTTTACTAGGTTGTGAGCTACAATCACTACAACAATATGTATTTTTGGCGACAAATATTAGTGACGAAATTTTTTTTGTCACCAAAAGTTAATATATAGAGACGAAATTCATATTTCATTGCCATTTATAAAAAATTAATAACATTTGGCAATGAAAATTAAAATTTTTCCCCAACTGTCATTTGACGACGAAACTATTTCTTCGCTAAATAATGTATTTAGTGAGGAAAACATTAGGCAACAAAATGTTTTCGTCACCAATTTTTTTTTTTTTCAATAGTCAAACCTTTTGGATATGAAATTTTTCATCACCAAGACTTTTGACTACGTGGCATACGCGTTGAAACCAATTTCGTAGCCAAAAAACAAATTTCGTCGGCAAAAGTCATTGTGACGAAAAATAGGACTTTTGGTGAAGATAATTTTCATCACCAAAAATACATTTTGTTGTAGTGAATGTTACCAAGTCTACGTGCGAGAAAATGAAATACAATTATTGGTAACAATGGTAGATTTGGCCGAAGCGAGCATATGGCCAAATGGAGATATAGAATCCTCATCGGAGTTAAGAGTTTTAATCACAGTTTCAGAATCACCTTCAAGGATAAAAGAAGTGAAGTCGAGTTCCTAGGCAAATGAGATAACCCTTGCAATAGCCCTGGCCTCGATGAGGTCTGATGAGAAAGGTAGATAGGTTTGTTTCTAGAGTGATGCAATAGCTTGGCCCTAACATTCTCGAATTACCACTCCCAAACCAGCTTTGCCTAAATCTTGAAAGGTTGCCCCCATCGAAATTGATCTTGATTGAACCCTCAAGAGGAGGAGACCAGTGGACCCGTGAGCTTGTGTGGACAGAAGACCGGGCTGGGGTGACAGGATCAGTACGAAGAAAATCAGCAAGTGCTTGAATGGCTTGAGGGATCACCTGCAAGAGAGGAAACTCCTTGGAACTAATTCTGAGTTGGTTTCTTCAATACCATATAGTCCACATGACCATTGCCATCAATTCCAGATTTTTCCCTTCCTAATGCATGTAAAGAACCAAGTCCCTGAACGAAGGAAAAGAGCATGACTGCTGAAATGAAAACGTTGGAATCGAATCCCAAATATTCGAGAGCTTTGAACACTCCCACAGTGCATGAGACACGGTTTCTGAGCACATCTTACAATGTTCACAGATGACGTCGGGTAAAATTTTCCTCCTCCATAAATTCTGCTTGGTTGGGATTGCGTTTAGACAAGAACGCCACAAAAAATTGCTGACTTTGTTTGGAATCGATAGATCGTTATCTTGGGATTGGTTATTAGCAAGAGGGATCACAAAATTTTCCTTAGCAAGGAATTTGAGCCCAACTTTACTGTATAGACACCCGTTGAATTGAAGGGATCCTCAATTGGGGCATGACTTAAAGGGATACTAAATATCAACTCAACCTCGTAGGGATTAAACAAACCACGCAAAAAGTTGATATCCCACCTCCTCTCTTTCTCATGTTTTTGTAGTTCGACAAAACATTTGAATAAAGTCAGAATCAAAATATGGCTTGGTAATTTTGGGCTTCCATTTCTCAATATATGAAAATTTTATCTTTGATAGAAGTTATTATATAGTTTATTAGAAGTGGAATTTTGTTATTATTCCTACCTGAAGGTGAGCGGTTGATGATATGTCTCAATGAATTTCAGTATATTAGAGGTGGAATTAGAAATTTGCCTCTATTTCTAATTTCATTATAGTTTGCAACATGTTTTTTTGTGGCCTTATTAGTCATTAATGATTTTTCATTTCACTCCATTGACAAAGTAAATAAAAAATAGAAGAGTTTTTATCTTAAAAGCTTTCATTAACATGAAGGGCTATTGAAATCCAAGGGCCATATAAGAGTAGTACAGATTACATCATGCCAGCTATTCAACTAAAATTCTCTTCACAACTCTTCCGAACTGTACATAGCTTCCGAACTTTGGCTTCAACTAAAGTTCTTTTATTTTTATTTTTCCAATACGAAATTTTCTTTTTTCCAATACGGAATTTTCATGACCTTCGTATAGCTGTTGATATCTACATTGGCTTGACAAAAGATACTTATGCAAATGATCATCACCGCGCATTTAATGATCTCTTTCTTCAATAAATTGGAATCCTTTGTTATTGAGTATTTGTTTAAGGGCATAATCCTATTTGGACTTTATCTTTTGGTATTAGTATGTTTGATCTTTTTAGAATATTTCTATGGATCTAAACTCTAACCGTCTAACAATGAAAAAAAGAGAATAAAAAACAGTAAAAGAAAGTAAAACCCCCAAAAAGAAGCATTTGATAAAGTTTAAAGATGTAAGCTCAATTTTATATTTATTTCATTTACTAATTCTTTTGTGGAGTAATACTTATTAAATAAAATGTACGAGCATGTTATGATTATTGTAATATATTATTTCATAATATTTGTATATTTCTCATTTTTAACAATCTTATGTGTAAAGTTTTGACAATTTATCATTAGAAATGTTTAAACTATATTTTTTTTAAATCTAAACATATTAATATTTGATCTAAAAGTTTTCTGTGCTTTTTATTTTTTATATTAATTGGGAATCTGTGGGTTATTGGATAAGAGTTATGGATTTTAACTAAATTTCTTAGATCAAATGATAGTGTGGGATTTAGGGTTTGTGGTTTTATTGACGAGTATTGTAACAGGTTGCTAAAGTAGACACCTATTAAACAATAAGTTTGGGGATATAGATTTTTTTTTAATGTACTAAATTCATATTTTGTAGATTTTATTTTTAAGTTAGATACAGAGATGCATATTTTGGGGAATAGATTCAATTCTAGGCGCATTAACAATTCTTGTTAATTTATAATGACTTTTTTTAATTATTTTATTTTTTGTTCCATAATTTTTTTTTATGCGCTGTAAATAATACTAATAATTAGGGTAAACTACGTATTTGGTCTCTATTATTTATGTCTTATTTTAATTTGGTCCTCAACCTTTCAATTGTGTCAATTTGGTCCTTAACCTTTCAGTGTCGTTAATTTGGTCCTAACCTTTTAGTGTCGTGTCAATTTAGTCTTTGTCATTATCTCTTGGATGGAAATTGCTAACGTGTCTAATGACCAAAATAAAAAATTAGTTTCTATTGTTGTAACAATAAACTAATTTTTTATCTTGGCTAGTAGCCACATCAATATTTTCCATCCAAAAAATGACAGTAGGGACTAAATTGATACGGAACTGAAAGGTTATGGACCAGATTAACATAATTGAAAGGTTAGAAACCAAATTGAAATATGATGTAAAGGAGATGGACCAAATACATAGTTTACCCTAATAATAATTGTACAAGACATTTTTTTTTCCTTCATTTTATAACATATAACTATTAATAAATAAACCAAGATTAATCATATATCATACCAAATACCTTTCCTATGCATCGCACGGGTTAGCGACTAGTATTAAATAATGGGGTTACAACATTTCTTAATGAAATGCGGAGGGCATGAGATATATGTGGGGCCATTAGGCCGCTATTCTTGGCATCTTATCAAGTATTTCGAGATAGGATGATTTTAAAACTAGAAAATAAATAAACCATAAAACTTTAAATGTGTTATCACTTATGTTGATGGATAAATTTGATCCGTGTTATGACTTCCTAATACATATAACTTCCCCCCCCCCCCCCCCTCTTCTAGGGCCAAAACGGGAAAGAGCCCCTAATTTGGGAAAAAATTTAGCAATTTTCCCCTGTTTTCAAGCTATTCAGGGGAATGTCCTTGTTTTGGAACTCGAGTTTCTAGAACTTGAGTTTTGTGTAAAACTTGATTTTCATATGATTGACTTTCGTGTGATTTTTGCCACAATGAATGTTGCTGATGTGGCATTCCCCATTAAAAAAGCCAGATGGAACTCAATTTTTACAAAGTCGAGTTCCTTGAAATCGTTTTGAACTAATGGAACTTGATACTTTAAATACCAAGTTCCACGCAGTTTTTTTTTTTTTTTTTTGAAATATTTAAAGCCTTTTGAACTAATTAGTTTTTTTTTTAATTAATTATGTAAAGGTTTTTAAAAATATTTTTGAATATGTTCAAATTAATCAACTTGTTAGGTTAAAATAGATTGACCCCAGTTAATTAATTCAATTACCCAAGTTGATTAATTAGGTCAAATTACATGCAAATCGTGGAGACACTAACAAATCACAAAATAAATTAAGTGCAATGGAAATTAAATGAACACGATGATATATTGATGAATGAGGAAAACCTCTCGCAAGGCAAAAATCTCATTGGGTGAATTTTAGGTCACCACTTCCAAGGATCCATTAATCAAGAATCTTACCACTACCTTGGACTATTCCAAAATACAAACCTACAGTTGAACCTTTACTCTAATCCCCAATTGGATTTAATCTTATAGGAGACTTCTTTGCATGCACTTATCCTAGTATGTGACTAACTCCAGCAACTAATTGATTGTTATTAGCTACAAAATTCTTTAGTTTAAAGCACGTTGAAGATCAGAAAGCACTTGGTTACAAAACCCTAAGGCGCACAAAACGCAGTAGCTTTTCACAGAGTGTATGAGTTCTCTAATTGAGTCTCTATATCTTTGATGACTTTAAAATAAGCCTTTTATATGGTCTAGGGTAGCAGAGAGAGAAACCCTAATCACCCAAGTTATCATAGGCTGAATTTCAAATTTGAGAATTCTTAAACCATAAATCTCGATAAATCGAGCTTGTGTCGAGCTTCTTCATTAATCCTCAATAGATGCTAAGTGTCGAGCCTAGTAAATATAAACAATAAGAATGAAATTTTCCATACCTATGGGCCTAAGAAAATTATATTCTTAATGCCCAAGCCACCATCTTATTCCAATTAATTTATAAAAATAATAACCTCCCTATGGGGCCAAGTCATTATCTTCATAAATTAATTGCCACTTAGATGCCTTTATTTCTAATGAAGTCTTGTAAAAATTTCTTGATGTGATTATCATCATGGCTTAAGATGCTATGGCCACTCCCAAGTCATTTTGATATTCATTACTTCATATGGCATCATAAAGATCAACCATTCCTAATATTGATCATGACAGTATGCACTCAAAAATGAAATGAAATAATATTTCAATACATGATAAGTGCAATGAAACCTATAATACACTTAAATAAATTACTCACATCAATGATCCAAATCTCATATGTAACAATAAACTTTATGAAATAATTGCAAACTTACATGCAACACATTTATCTCCATAATTTATTGTAAAAACGTTATGGTCTCCAAAACATAAAGATCATTTGTGTTTTCATGCCAAACATTTTGATCCACAAAAAATGGTCTCTAAAGCAATTCACTATTGAAAGTTGTACAAATATCAAAATGGGGCATGATTGTCATACGAGCAACCATACAGTCACAAATTATTTTCCAAATAATTAAGATTTAAAAAAAAAAATTCAGGAAACAAACATAAATACTCAGAATAACAAAATCAAAATCAAATTTTACGAACGCTTTAAGTGTCTTGGCATGTAATTTAGTTGAATAACCCATTGGTCCACATTGGCATATTGTAAAATACTTTATGTGAATAATTTAAAATTAGAGAAAACAAAGTCCTTTAGTCATACATGTAATTAAAAACAAAAAGATACAACATATATACCATTGCACCTATCTAGTTCTAATAGATAATAATCATCTGGATTTCAGATTGATGCTTTCCAATCTCAAAACTCAATGGTAATTCATTACACAAATAACAATAAAGATGCAAAACAAAACTTGTTTTCTAGGATTTACAGCACACATGCTCAATATTTGCATTAAGGACAACTTAAATTTCATCCGAAAATTAAATTAGAGACACAAATTTTTGCTGTAGATGATACAAATATACCATGAATGGAAATAATAGAAATTTCTCAAACTGAAATCACTAAACAACATAGCATGAAGGGTGGCTTTGATACCAAATGTAAGATATATATCGAGTTGCAGAGGAAAATAAATGCGGAAAATAAATAACATACCTTCAGCTATAATTGTCTAAGTGTATAGGAAAAAGAAGACTTACTATATGATAATGTATCTATAAAAGGTTTCTTCTATTCTATGGCCTTTACCTAACACATTTCCTTTTGATGGAGACAAGCTATATATATAGACTAGACTAGGGACCCTTTTAAGTTAAAATTTGTTCCATAACCCTCCTTCCATCAAGGAGTTTAAAACTCGTAATTTCAAGGTGTTTATTAATCAAAGGGGTTATACCAATTGAGAATTGCCTAGAAATTGTCATTCACAATAACAGTTTTCACAAATAAAATCCTTAAGACATGAATTTTCATTTATCACTTAAATGTGGGCCATATAAAGTCTTTTTAAAATCTTACACATAGTTCATACAAAATATTACAAATCTAAAAATGTTTTATTTAATCTAGATGACAATCTATTTAATTAATGTTATCCGATGCTAGCCACATTGGAATCTCAAGGAGTGCAAGAATCTAGTAGTAAAACGCACTCGCAGTTTTATACACACATCCATCCCTTTCATTCTCCACCAAAATAAAACAAAACAACAATAGAGAATGCTTAAGAAAGTACTAGATATTACAATTTAGTATCATATATAATAACTCTTTATTAACAAATCAAAAAATAATAGCAGAACTTATCATAAAGAAAAAATTAATAGAAGCAAATCAAGGAAAGTAAAGTTTGAAGTGTTTCTAAGTGTTTGTCACATTTTTCAATTAATGAGGCTAAGTCTCACCTATGAGAACGGTGGTTTAAGTTCACCACCATCGTCTGTTGTTTATGAATAATTGGGGATAAAAAATGGATGACTCAGACTCCTTAGTGTTGCAGTTCACTAGTAGTAGGCTCCTTAACTAGTTGTGCCACTATCAGTGGTTAAACAACAATTAAGATTGATGCGAATTTTGACAAATCTAGATTTGGATTACATTTTCTTCCAACCTTCTACTAAGTCCAAGTTTTTGCTAGTTTTATTCCGTGTCATATTTACTTGTAATTCTACTTATGTTTTGATGTATTTTTGGAATTGGATGTATTTTGGGTAGTATACTTAAGCCGTGGTCAAAATTACTGAAGAGTGGAACTCATGACCAGACCATGACTTGAGTTGCCTTGAGTTACACATGTGTTGTAAAAAGGAGAGTTCTTTTTATTAGCATGCGCAATCTACTCGCAACTTGCTCCAAGAAGAAATTCTAATACCTTATTCTTGTTTTAAGCCAGCTACTCTTGTACCAAATCCAACCTATTCCAATTTGGAGAAACAACGTGCGAAAACCCTAGGAGAGCAAATTAAGGATTGTGAGAGAGCTTTGAGAGTGAAAACCTAGTCATTCCTTGTGAGAATCCATATCTTTTCCCTTCTTCTTTCCTCTCACCATGTTCATATCCTGAGAGGAGATTTCTCAAGAATTCTATATAACCTTCAAGTGATATACCTTGAGTGATTGGCGTGTGGAACCATTGGAGCAGCAATACCACAAATCCAAGATTTTTTGGTGACTTTCCTATAGACACTCAGTTTCACACCCATAATTTAAACTTGGAAGATGATAAAATAACCATTCATCACACATTGTTGTGATTGTTGAGATTCTAATGAGCACAACGATGTGTTTGGTTTCTAAATCGGACGGTCAGATTGAAAGCTATCACAAGATCAAATTTTAACGGTCTACATGCATTCATTTGGGTGAAACCTATCACTCGTTATTAATTGAAATTAATTTTGATTAGTTAACTATTAAAATTAATTAAATGAATTTCTGTGATTGGTGGAATATTTATTAAAATATGAGTGGTTGCATGGGAATAAAAGAAATAAGTTGATAATATTAAATTTGGACTAATAATTAGGTTTTTAGGGTAATTATCTCAAATAATTATTTTAAGCGTCTAATTATCAAGTTAAGATTAGTTTTATCAGGAATATAAGTCTAAGACAAGTCTAAATACAATTCCCAACTCAGAAAAATGCTAAAAAGAGTCCAAAACGTGTAAGAAAAAGGAAATTAGAAGAGTCTATTAGGAGTGCCAATCGGCACTTCAACAGTGTCGATTGGCACAAATTCCAAAATGTGTCCAAGTTCCTTTTTTTCAGTTTAAAACTCTTCAAATCCAATTTTTTGGGATAAACCTGACCCAACTCGTGTTTGTTGATTTTCAAAACAACTTTAGCCTATTTTTTAAGCAGATACCACCTCTATAAATAGAGGAGACCACCCAAAATTCAACACTCCTCTTCCCCTTAATGTTAGAGAAACTTCAGAATTTATTTTATTTTATTTTTTAAGGATTTTCTTTTTTGTTAAGCGAAAATTTGTTTGATCTCAGAGAGATTCATACTCTTTAATTTCTAAAGCAATTCCCTTCTGCAAGATTAATTCATGCATCATGCATGTATAGTTTAGTATTGTTTAAAGTTTTGTATACCATGTGTTTCTTTATGCCATTCTTTACGTAATCATGTCTATGGTTTATTCATTGCATGCTTTCTTTTCCAAATCTTAGTTCATATGATAGGCCTAGGATTTTGTTTGTTTTTAATTCACATGTATAGATCTAAGGTTAAATGATTACTTGAAATTGTAGATTTGCAAGAATTTCATGCATAAAAATATCTTTTCATATCTCTACAGAAATAGATCTGAAATTATTTTGTGTAAACATTTCTCTTATTTTCATCTCTACAAAAATATATCTAAAATTCTTTTGTATAAAAACTTCTCTTATTTTCAATCTAAAAACAAATCTGAAATTCTTTGCATAAATATTATCTGTAGTTGCACGATTTTCCTGGCCCAAACCCTATTGATCAAGCCACGGTCCAAGGCGCAACCCACAATAAATATTTGTAGAGGATGGGTCAAAGAACTTAGCCTCAGTGAGCCTATTCGGTCTGATACATGGACAATATTGTTGCAGAAACAAAAACACAAGGATGGATATCTAACGTAAGATTCTATTTCTTTAGTTCCGAATACAGTTTTTCCGTCCCCTTTCTTTGAGGGACTCCACTACATTATATAGCTCTCTTGTTCTCATCTCAACCTTACACTTGTTGATCATCTAAGCATCTACTTGAGCACCTGTCCCATCAGACGCCCCTATCACTCCCTTGTGAGTTGCAGAGGCCAAGGTAGTACTGTTCAGGGGTCTTTTCCTCATTAATGCGACCAAGAGGGTGGTTGTGGCGCATTTAATGTGGTGGTGGCAACTTTCCATGAGATATTTTTGATTTTATTCTTTTTATATGCTGGGAGGATGAATTGCAATGGTTGGGGCGAGTTCCTCGTCTGGACTTCGTAATGTCCGAGGAGGAGTTACTCCTCGGACAGGTTTCGTTGGCGTAATTGGGCTTGAATAATGCTTTATCTGCGATTTCTCCTCGGACAGGATGCTTCTCGGACGGGCCTGTAGTTAGACCAGCCCATTATTTTGGGCCGGGCCCCACAATAGCCCCTCAAAACTCCAGTTTTTATCCCCTTCCGAGGAAAAAAGCGGGGTTTTGATGTTAGTGAGAAGATAGAAGTAAGGAGAGCTTGGGGCGCGCGTGCGGACAATTACGTTGGATGCGCTACAATTTACGAGGCGCGGCCATTTACTTCTGGAGGTTTTATGTCTCCCTCATCCAACGGTGTGGCGTGGATCGAACGACCATCACTTTTTCTCGAATTTTTAGGCAGGAGTGATCTTTTCTCTCTCCTCCCGGCTATATAAGGCGTCAGAGGGGTTCAGTTTTTCTTTTTATCTGCATCTCATAAACCCCAGAGGATTCTAGAGAACTCCATTGAACTCTTGAGATCTACGAATACTTGCGTCCGCTAAGCCACCGTAGCCGTTTTTCGTGAGGCGTCTCCTCCAAGAGAGATTTTCAGGCATCCCATTGAGCGTTTTGTGAAGGTATCAGTAAATTTCGTTCATTTCGCCGTTTCGATTCCCTCCTCGGACTTTACTTTTCTTCTCGGTCTTTATTTTCATTCCTTCAGTTCAGCTCAAATGGGTAGATTCGAAAAACTAGTAAAAACTCCGGCCGTTATAGAGGCCTTTAGGGCAAAATACCGCATTCCCCCTAGGGTGGGGCTGCAGTACTGTCCTCTCGAAGGAGTGTTGACAGATAGAGGCGAGGGAGAAGTTGTTATCCCTATGATTGCTTTCATAGAGGGAGGGATGACACTTCCCATGAGTAGGATTACTAGGGAATATCTGTTCAACCATAGGTTGACGCCGCATCAATGTGCCCCGAACATGTTCAAGATACTAGGCTGCGTAGATGTCCTAGACGAGCGGATGAATTTAGGCCTTACCTGGCATGATGTGGCTTATCTGTACGAGTGTCACCACATCGAGAACGGAGGGTATTATCTTAAATCCCGATCTGAGGTCGTTAGGTTGATCTCTTGTCTCCCAATATCCAATAAGACCGTGAAGAACGATTTCCTTATTGCTTCGGGGGAGTGGTTCGATGGTATCCATTGTCCAACTCGGGCAGGAAACCCAGGTGCGGCATCTTTAGGGCCAATCCTTTTCGGGAAAGGGTTTAGTATTGGGGGGTTGTTTTTCTTGCTTTCTTTACAACTGGAAAATTTCATGAATTAATCCCACTTTTCTTGTGTATTTGCAGATAAAATTCACGTCGCTCCTCGGATAAACCTCGTGAATGTGCCGGCGTTGAACTACCTTCTGAGGTCGGAGATCTACGTTACCGAGGACGGACAGTTGCGTGCGGCCCATCTGGTTTTGGGCTATCAACCTCTGAGCCGTTCTTTCCAAGCTATTGGTCATGCCATAAGGGCTGGCAGTCCGAGGTTGGCTAGGATTGACGTGTCTAAGACCGAGTTCCTAGCTCAACGTGATCTACCACCGGTCGTGCTACCCGACGTTCGAAATCCCTACTTAGCAGAGCAACTGCCTCCGTCAAATGAGCCTGGCGTTGCCGTTCCGGTTGAAGAGGAAACTGAATCATCTCGTCTTTCCCTTGAGGAAGAGATAGACGAGTTTTATTTTGAGGAGGAAGTTCAGCAATCCCTCTTGGTTGAGCTTTCTGATCCTGAAGGAGAGCAGGATCAACACTCCACAGTTGGTGTTCCCTCAATCATCATCTGCTCGGACGACCCCTCGGACGAAGAGATAGAGCCCATGGCCGGGAAAGGAAAAACTTTAAAGGAGTTGATGGCCTCCCGAGGGAAAGGTCAATCATCAAAGGGTCAGTCATCAAAGGGTCAGTCATCAAAGGGCCCGACTCAGTCACAGGCTCAGACCCTTCCTCCTCTGGTCCTTCAGGACACCTCGGACCTCGGCCTTAAGGTTAATCCGGATCTGAAGAAGAAAAGGCCGGTTGACACTCCTGAGGAGGGTGAGGTGGTTGCCCAGCCGACCAAGCAGCAAAAAACAACTCGGGCGCAAAGGAGTAGAAGGGGTAACTCCTCGGAAAGCCGGGATGAGGAGAACCTTGCTGAAGTGCGCGCTACCCCGCGTGCATGGAACCCCAAGTTGGAGCTGGATGGGGTTGCCATCCCCTACAATGCGTCGGTCCGAGAGTATAACCGAGGCCGGGCAGGGTACGTGGCTGATGCCTTAGAGCAACCCCTACTCCTTCCTCGGGACATGGAGGCCTACAGGCGGTTCTCTCAGCCCGAGATCTTCCTATCCCTCAAAAGGGATCTCGCGATGGTAAGTAATCCTTTTACTGTTTTATTAATTTATTTAACCCTGTTAAATTTTTAAACCAATCTTGTTTCGTTCGCAGATTACTCAGCAGGTATTTGTGGCTGAGGAATTTTGCCGTGATAATCGCAGTTGGGCTGAGGCTGAGACCTAGTCTCGGACGGAGATGGAGAAAACCCTGGGGTCTCTCAAGCACGACCACCTTGAACTCACGGAGAAGTTTAAGGAGTTGGAGAAACGGCGCAAGAGCATAGAGGCTGGTTTGAAAAGTGCTGAGACCCAGGCTGAGGACCAGCGCCAAGAGCTGTACTCGACCCAGATCAACCTTGCCACCGAGAAGCAGGCAGTGCTGGATCTCAAGACTACTATGCAAAAAGTCGAGGATGAGCTGCGGCGGGTCAAAGAGGAGGCTCAGCTGATCCGAGAGGCCACGGAGGCTGAAAAGAATGCTTCTCGCCAGCTCGAGGCCCAAGAAACGGAGGCCAGGTTAACCGAGGAGATTCCCGAGGTTTGCAGGGACTACTGCAGCATCTCATGGGCTCATGCCCTCGATGCTGCAGGAGTTCCTGCAGATTCGGTGCTAAGACTGCCCAAGAACATTTTCTATCCTGAGGAGATCCAAGAGAATCCTGATGGCGTCCAAGTGGCTTCAGAGCAGGATCTGGCGGTGCCTGATGCCGTCCTTGTACCTGATATGGCGAAGGATCCCGCCACGGACCCTACCATCGAGGTTCCTCCTCCTCAACCCGAGCAAAAAGAAGATCCTCCTACTAAGGCTTAGCTTTTTAGGATTTTAATTTTTGTATTCCCTTCTTTTTTTTTTTTTTTTTTTGAATGAGAATCATCCTGTTTTTGCGCTCTTTTGTAAGGACCTCTCTTTGTATTGTCCTCGGAATATTAATATAGAATGTTTGCTTTGCTTTCTATGGATGCATGCTAGTACCGCTTTTTTTATAAACATTTGCAGCGACATAGATAAATGTAAACGGTCAAGATAAAAAGGGTTGTTGGGCAGCGCATTTGAATGAGGGTTGCAATGGTGCTAGGCTGCGCGCGCGCCTTAAAATAATTTCCCTTAAGTAATAATCTCCTAATCTATCATAAGTAATAATTTCCCCTAAGTCTGTGGTCCGAGGAGCCATGCAGGACTTAGGTTCTGTTTAAAACTATGAATAATTGCCGTAAGTAATAATTTCCCCTAAGTCTATGGTCCGAGGATCCATGCAGGACTTAGGTTCTGTTTAAAACTTGTATAAATTGTCATGAGTATTAATTTCCCCTAAGTCTGTGGTCCGAGGAGCCATGCAGGACTTAGGTTCTGTTTAAAACTATGAATAGTTGCCATAAGTAATAATTTCCCCTAAGTCTGTGGTCCGAGGAGCCATGCAGGATTTAGGTTCTGTTTAAAACTTGTATAAATTATCATGAGTATTAATTTCCCCTAAGTCTGTGGTCCGAGGAGCCATGCAGGATTTAGGTTTTGTTTAAAACTATGAATAGTTGCCATAAGTAATAATTTCCCCTAAGTCTGTGGTCCGAGGAGTCATGCAGGATTTAGGTTCTGTTTAAAACTATGAATAGTTGCCCTAAGTAATAATTTCCCCTAAGTCTGTGGTCCGAGGAGCCATGCAGGACTTAGGTTCGGTTTAAAACTTGTATAAATTGTCATGAGTATTAATTTCCCCTAAGTCTGTGGTCCGAGGAGCCATGCAGGATTTAGGTTTTGTTTAAAACTATGAATAGTTGCCATAAGTAATAATTTCCCCTAAGTCTGTGGTCCGAGGAGCCATGCAGGACTTAGGTTCTGTTTAAAACTATGAATAGTTGCCCTAAGTAATAATTTCCCCTAAGTCTGTGGTCCGAGGAGCCATGCAGGACTTAGGTTCTGTTTAAAACTTCTATAAATTATCATGAGTATTAATTTCCCCTAAGTCTGTGGTCCGAGGAGCCATGCAGGACTTAGGTTCTGTTTAAAACTATGAATAGTTGCCATAAGTAATAATTTCCCCTAAGTCTATGGTCCGAGGAGTCATGCAGGACTTATGTTCTGTTTAAAACTTGTATAAATTATTATGAGTATTAATTTCCCCTAAGTCTGTGGTCCGAGGAGCCATGCAGGACTTAGGTTTTGTTTAAAACTATGAATAATCGTAAATAGACCAGTGGGCACAGGATAATTACGAAACAAAACATGGGCTAAGCCATTTTCATTAATAATAATATCTTCTGAGATTATTTACATTTCATGGTCGAGGTACAGTTTTTTCATCCAAATCTTCTAGGTAGTAGGCGCCTATCCCGGCCACGGACGTTACATGGTATGGTCCTTCCCAATTGGGCCCCAACTTGCCCCAAGAGGGGTTCTTTGCGCTGTCGAGAACCTTCCTCATCACGAGATCGCCTGGACCCAGAGGTCGCAGTTTAACATTGGCATTATACCCCTGCCTCAGCTTCTGATGATAATAGGCAATATGAATCGTTGCTTTTTCCCTTCTTTCCTCGGCTAGGTCTAGACTTTTTCCCAATAACTCGTCGTTACCTTTTGGGGTAAATGAGTTAGACCTCAGTGTGGGAAAGTTGTTCTCGATTGGGAGCACGGCCTCAGCCCCATAAGTCATCGAAAAGGGGGTCTCACCGGTCGACCGTCGCGGTGTTGTCCGATATGTCCATAGGACGTGCGGGAGCTCTTCTACCCATCTCCCCTTTGCCTCATCCAGCCTTTTCTTCAGTCCGTTCACTATGACCTTGTTCACGGCCTCGACTTGCCCATTTCCTTGGGGATAGGCGGGGGTGGAATATCGGTTAATGATCCCAAATTCGCGGCAATACTCCCTAAAGCCCTTACTATCGAATTGAAGACTATTGTCGGAAATGAGTGTACGTGGAGTTCCGAAGCGGGTGATAATGTTCTTCCAGATGAATTTCTAGGCATCCACGTCCCTAATGTTGGCCAAAGGTTCAGCCTCCACCCATTTAGTGAAGTAATCGGTTCCAACTATTATGTATCGCTTGTTCCCCGCAGCTTTGGGGAAAGGTCCGACAATATCAAGACCCCATTGTGCGAACGGCCACGGGCTAGAGAGGGGGTTGAGAACCCCTCCGGGTTGGTGGATATTCGGGGCAAATCGTTGGCACTGATCGCACTTCTTAGCGTATTCTTGGGCCTCTCTTTGCATGTTCGGCCACCAGTATCCTTGGGTGAGTGCCCTGTGCGCCAGCGACCTTCCTCCGGTGTGACTTCCACAAATTCCCTCGTGTAACTCTTCAAGTAGAGACTCGGATTCTTCTGGATGTACGCAGAGTAGGTACGGTCCAGAGTAGGAGCGCCGATATAGTTTGTGATCCTCTGATAGCCAGAACTGAGGAGCGTTCCTACGTATCTTCTCGGCCTCTAGTTTTTCCTCTGGTAAGATGTCGCTTTGGAGGAAGTTCCTTATGGGGTCCATCCAGTTGGGACTCTTTCTGATCTGATGGACTTGGGCTGGGTTTTTGCTGATGGGACCTGCCTGGGCTAGATCTTCAACAAGGATCGTTCGCGACAGATTATGCGCCAAGGACGTGGCTAGAGTGGCCAGCAAGTCTGCATTGGTGTTTACACTCCTGGAAATGTGCGTCAGATTGAAAGACTCGAAACCCGTCTGTAGGCGTTTGACTTGTCCTAGATACTCCTGCATTCTAGCATCTCTGGCTTCCAACTCACCCATCACTTGTCCAACGACCAACCTGGAGTTCGAGAATACTTCTATTATTCTTCCGCCCAATCTTTGAACCATTGTCATCCCTTGAAGTAAGGCTTCGTATTCGGCTTCATTGTTCGTAGCCGAGAATCCAAGTCTTAGTGATTTTTCAATGGCAGTGCCGTCCGGCGATATTAAAACTATTCTGACTCCAGATCCTCTCTGGTTGGCCACGCCATCCACGTAGACCTTCCAATGCAAGTTCCCCCCTGCTGAAATTGCGCCGACCGATTTTCCATCCATGTCTTTCTTCTCGGTTATCGTTTCTATAGAGGGTTCAGCAAACTCCACTACCAAGTCTGCAAGGACCTGACCTTTGATGGAGGATCTGGGCATATATTTGATATCAAAGGCCCCCAAAAGCGCACTCCACATGGTGATCCTTCCTGTGTAGTCAGCGCTTCGAAGCACTGCTCGAAAGGGAAGCTGAGTTAGGACGATGACCGTATGCGCCTGAAAGTAATGAGGGAGCTTCCGGGTGGCATGTACTATCGCCAGGATTGCCTTTTCTAGGGTAGGTATCTCACCTCGACCTCATGTAATGATTTGCTCACATAGTAAACCGGTCGCTGCACCCCATTATCATCCCATATCAGTACCAGGCTTACAGCATGGGGAGCTACAGCGATGTACGCAAACAGCACCTCGTTTGCCTCAGGGCTGGACATAATGGGTGGTCGTGACAGGTATTCCTTAAGCTGCTGGAAAGCCCGAACACAATCCTCCGACCATTCAAACCCTTTCCACTTGTTTATCAGGAGGTAAAAAGGTCGACATCGGTCCGCTAATCGCGATATGAACCGGTTTAATGCTGCAATCATACCAGTGAGCTTCTGCACTTCCTTTAGGTTCCGAGGAGCCTGTAGGCTATTAATTTCTTTGATTTGATCGGGGCTTACTTCTATTCCCCTGTGGGTTACCATGTACCCTAAAAATTTCCCCGACCCGACCCCGAATGAACATTTGGAAGTATTCAGCCGCAACCGGTGTTCCCTTAAGATAGCGAAGATTTTTTCAAGGTCTCTCACGTGCTCGGACACCCTTTTACTCTTCACAACCATATCGTCTATGTAAACCTCAATGATCTTGCCCAGCTGTGGCTCGAACATCCGGGTCATCATCCTTTGGTAGGTTGAGCCGGCGTTCTTCAGCCCAAACGGCATCACCTTATAGTGATAATTTCCGATGGGCGTCATGAAAGCCATCTTCTCCTAGTCTTCTAGCGCGAGGGGTATCTGATGATAGCCCTGGAAGGCGTCCAGGAAGCTCATTCGAGAGTGACCCACGGTTGCATCCACCAATCTGTCGATTCGGGGCAGGGGGAATGGGTCCTTTGGGCACGCCTTGTTCAGGTCCGTGAAGTCCACGCAGACACTCCACTTCCCTGTCTTCTTCTTTACCACCACCGTGTTTGCCAACCATTCGGGGTAAAAGACCTCTTTAATAGCCTCTGCTCTTTTTAGTTTTGCCACTTCGTCTCTTACGGCACTAGCATGTTCCTTTGAAGGGCGTCGGAGTGGCTGCTTCTTCGGAGTGGAAGAGGGGTTGACGTTCAGGTGGTGACAAATAAGGCTAGGATCAACTCCCAGGGCGTCGTAGGCGTTCCATGCAAACACATCGACATTCCCTCTGAGAAATCTGACCAGTTCCTCTTTTTCTTGAGAAGGCAACTCAGAGCCGATCTGGAAAAACTTCTCCGGGTCGTTGTTGACAGTGAACTTATCTAAACTTTCACACCTTATCTCCTCGGCTAGTCCATCATCTTGTTCTGCCGAGGCGGCTGGTTGCTATAAACTTTCAGGGGCCGAGGACTCGGCATGGGGCCGATGTAAGATGGCGGCCACCATACACTGCTTGGCCACGGTTTGATCTCCTCGGATCTCTTCTACTTGTCCTCTGGATGGGTATTTTACTTTTTGGTAAAGTGTGGAGGATACGGCTTCTAGGGCGCGGATCCATGGCCTGGCAACTATTGCGGTGTAGGGTGAATAAGCGTCGACCACGACAAAATTTACCTCCACCACCTCCGACCCAATCTGTATGGGTAGTCGGATTTGCCCCTTTGGTGTAACAATCCTTCCCTCGAAGCTGAGAAGGGGGGAGTCATAAGCTGTCAAATCTTCCGGCTTCAGGTTCAGCCCCTTGTATAGATCAGGGTACATTATCTCTACCGTACTTCCCGAGTCTACTAACACCCTTTTCACATCGAAGCCTCCAATTCTCAACGTAACCACCAAGGCATCGTCGTGAGGTTGAATAGTTTCTCTCTTATCCTCGTTCGAGAATCCCAACATCAGAGAGCTTCTCTTTTTTGACCTCTTAAGTTCCCTTTGCCTGCCCTCGAAGGGGAGCCGATCAACAGCCAGTACCCTGGGAAGGGGTGGCCCAGTTCTTCTTGGTGCAGCGAGGATGACATGTATCGTTCCGGTGGGGGGTCTTAAGAACACATCCTTTCGAGACTCTTGTATTACCTGACCGGGATGGCCGCTCGAGGGGTGCAGAAGGTGATGTAGCTTCCCCTTTCGGACCAACTGGTCTAGGTGATTCCACAGATTCCTACAATCCTCAGTGGTATGCCCATGGTCCTGATGATAGTGGCAGTACAGGTTCTGATTACGTTTGGAAGGGTCTCAAGCCATCTTTCCTGGCCATCTGAAATAGGGCTCGTTCCTTACTTTCTCCAGTACCTACTGTACTGGCTCCTTGAAGACGGCATTTACTGTCTGCGAGTTGCTCTGTCCAACCTGTCGCGAAAAATCTCTCCTCGGCTGGCTAGGGTTATACCGTTCCGATCTAAAATCATTTGCTTTGGGGGGGGATGACCTTCTCCTTTCCCCTCCCTTGCAACTGATCTTCCTCCACCCTTTTGTACTTGTCGATCCTATCCCTCAACTGATCAACGTTAGCAACCGGTTTACCAGTGAGGGATTTCCTTAAGCCATGCTCGGTGGGGAGACCGCTTTTGAACGTGCTGATAGCGACAGCATCATGGTTGTCATCTAGGTCGTTATATATCTCCCAATATCTATCCGAGTATGCTTTCAGGGTCTTTCCTTCGTGCATGGATAAGGCCAATAGCGAATCGAGGGGTCTGGGGACTCTGGTGTTGGTGATAAAGCGGGAGCAGAAATCCTGAGTGAGCTGCTTGTATGAGCCTATGGAATTTGTCTTCAGGCCGTTGAACCACCTCATTGCCATTGATCCCAAGCTGGATGGGAAGATTTTGCACATAAGGGCTTCATTTTGCGAGTAGATTGCCATTTTTTGGTTAAACTGACTCACATGCTCTACCGGGTCTGCTCGGCCGTTATAGGTGGCGAACGCCGGTTGGTTGAAGCATCGAGGCAGTTTAGCCCCTTCAATTTTATACGTGAAGGGTGACCTTGAAACCTGGTCCAGTGCCTTCTTTATGGCATCGTTTCCCAAACCTTTGCTGGATGTGCTCTCATACTTCCGCACAGGGCGTGGTTCCCTTTCGTAGGAAAAGGTTTCACTTGGGGGGGTCCTTGACCTCTGTCGGTAACTCGCATCCTCCGCATTAGAGGACTCGTCTAAGTCAGAAGGAGACCATTTTCGCTGCACACGTCGTAACTTCCTTTTCAGATCATTTATCTTTCGCTGCATGGCCTGATGACTATTTCGCCTCTGGGACACGTGACTACCTATCTGAGTGTGACTCTGGCTTGTCCGGATAGTATGCACACTTCCCTCACGATTTCCCCTACCGCCTGGGTTGGCGGGATTATTTTGCCTCTAGGACTCGGCGGGTTGTGTCTGTTGGGAGTTAGCCTGGTGAGGATTCTCCTAGTGCAGACCTAGTTTTGCCATGCTCGATCGTTGTGCTAGCTGATGCCCTAGTTCTTCCCACAGACGGCGCCAATTGTAGTTGCACGATTTTCCTGGCCCAAACCTATTGATCAAGCCACGATCCAAGGCGCAATCCACAATAAATATTTGTAGAGGATGGGTCAAAGAACTTAGTCTCAATGAGCCTATTCGGTTTGATACATGGACAATATTGTTGCAGAAACAAAAACACAAGGATGGATATCTAACGTAAGATTCTATTTCTTTAGTTCCGAATACAGTTTTTCCGTCCCCTTTCTTTGAGGGACTCCACTACATTATATAGCTCTCTTGTTCTCATCTCAACCTTACACTTGTTGATCATCTAAGCATCTACTTGAGCACCTGTCCCATCAGACGCCCCTATCACTCCCTTGTGAGTTGCAGAGGCCAAGGTAGTACTGTTCAGGGGTCTTTTCCTCATTAATGCGGCCAAGAGGGTGGTTATGGCGCATTTAATGTGGTGGTGGCAGCTTTCCATGAGATATTTTTGATTTTATTCTTTTTATATGCTGGGAGGATGAACTGCAATGGTTGAGGCGAGTTCCTCGTCTGGACTTCGTAATGTCCGAGGAGGAGTTACTCCTCGGACAGGTTTCGTTGGCGTAATTGGGCTTGAATAATGCTTTATCTGCGATTTCTCCTCGGACAGGATGCTTCTCGGACGGGCCTGTAGTTAGACCAGCCCATTATTTTGGGCCGGGCCCCACATTATCTTTTTTACATCTCTCAAAAACAGATCTGAAATTTCATGCATAAATACATCTTTTTCATCTCTAAAAAAAAAAGATCTAAATTTTATTGTAAAATCTCTTCTTTTCATCTCTAAAAAATGGATTTGAATTTTATTATAAAACCTCTTCTTTTTCATCTCTAAAAAACAGAGCTGTATTTTTTTTTCCCAGAAACGATTTGTATTTTTGTTGAAAAACTCATTTTGTTTTATATCATAAAACTAGATATGTATTTTTTATTTAAAATTCACAACTTTCATCATAAAAATTAGATCTTAATTTTCTAGTCGTGAAACTCATTAAACTTTTTGTTTGCATAAAATAAGAGATCTAAGATTTTATAATAGAAATTTAACCCTAGATCTAGGAAAATTAACATGGCTTTTTTTTTTTTTTTGCATCTCATTAATTTGTTTCATATAGGTACTCGATTGTTTACAGTCTAGAAGACCAAACTTTGTTTGAGCAGGTTGGGTGTCTTACACCTTCCCATCCTGTAACTTAGCCCTCGAATCTAGATCTTAGGTTTGTAGAATAGTCTTTATTGTTGACAGATTGTAATTAGTAAACAAAGCTTTGCAATCTTTTTACTAGATTGTAAATTAGGACCAAAGCCATGTACTATTTCTTCCGATCAAATGTCAGAGTTCAAATCAATAAAAACTCAGTATTATTCATGTTTTCTGTATTTTATAGTTTTCTTATTTTTGTAACTTAATAATAAGTGGTGACTCCACAAAACCCCAAAAAGAGGGACCGATACACTTTTTTTTGAGAGTTAGTCTCTTACATTACCATAGGTTGCTCAACACATGGACTTTGATAATAGGTGAAGAAATGACTCCAAGAAGTTGGTTGGTAGTTGGAGATTATAGAGAGCTCCAATACTAGGGGATGTTTAGTCTTGAAGGGTTTTATTCAATATTGTATTGTAACTATTCACCAGTGAAGATTCGGCGGTGATGCCGTATAAAGTTTTTTCGTTGGAGGCTTCAATTTCCTCTTTGAAAACACATTCCCTTGTTTTCTTGTATTTATTTTGCACTTTATATTCATTTATATTTAGTTATTGCTATTTGAATATGCATGCAATGGAATTTGGTTAATCACTTATATTTGGCATTAATTGTTAGATTAAGTTAAAAATGATTTAGCCTAAAAATTGGTAATTGGGGTCTAAATATACCTAGGGTGTTCGGTCTTTCACCTTCCATATTTAATTTTAATCAAAGTTTATTTTTTTGATACTTTGATAGTTACAACAGGAAATGAAGATTTGAACCCTAGTATTTGTTGGAGACATCATAAGGTATCAATCAATTAAGATACAAAAAGTTGTCAATCAGTTGAGATACAAGGCTCTTGGCTATTTAAAGAATACATTTTTTTTTTTTTTTTTTGTGGATAATTTGATAGTTGAGAGTGGAGGGATTTAATCATTTAAATCATATTGGAGACATCAAGAAATACCAATCAATTGAGCACAAGAATTATAAACCTAATTTAATTCAATGCATTAGATGCCAACTAAAGTCAAGTCAAGCAATATGATAGCCATAAATTATTTTACAATATTTTTATAAATTGTTAATGTAGCCAATTCTTAGTAATTCTCATTTGGGCCCACTACTAACATTATTTTTTTACTTACCTATAGCTACTTATCACATCAGCACTTTATAAAAAGTATTATAAATAGTTTGTAACTCTAACATTTCCCCATTTGTAAATTGCAGTCTTCTCAAAAAACAAATCATAAATTGCAAGAACATTTCAATTAACACAGGTGTTTGCCAAAAGTACGGCCCTAGTAGAGGCAATTAGATTAGCGTGCCTCTTTCCATTGATATTGAAACAAAAGAGCTTTCACTATCATGAATCACGACTTGTTGGTTTTTGCTACATATGCCCCATGAGTCCACGACCCATTATTACGAAAAAGTGATCCAACTCAATTTTGTGAAACTACCAACTGCTTTCTATTAATTTGGCAGAAAAACTCTCAAAAATAATATTTGGAGTAGAAGGCATTGGATACGGAGGAAAATTAGGATCTATCAATTTCCGAATTCCAGACCTCAACTTTCGTATTCAGAAAAATAATAATAATAATAATAATAATAAAAGGAAAAAAAAAAAAAAATCCAACTTTCTCTTTGGTCATTTCCCCCTCATGTTTGCTTGACAATAATGTGAACCTTGACCATGATATTCAACTATCCTTTTTATCTAGAAGCCCAGCTGACAATTGCAAAAAAATACGGAAACCATTTATTCTTTTAATAAATAAATATTACTTTATGACCCTTTAATTAAATTTTCATTGAGCTTATGATTTATAAGACTCGCATCTTTATTTATAATATATTAATGATGCTCAACCATACTTTTGTTCTAGAAGGTCCAGGTCCACAAAGAAAACACAATACGCAACTTTTTTCTGAAAGAATAGTACATCACTATTGTCGGTAACCCAACAGTGCATCACTATCGCAACTACGTTCTTGGAACACAAGTTAGACACTTGGATAGAATTATAGTAATCAACAATAAGTTTAGCTAAAACAGATGTAATAAACAATAACGGTCTCCTCTTTATTATTTTTAAATTCTACGTTTCCTTAGCCTAAGCCTGAAGTCAAAATTGGTAAATTAATCAACTGGGTACTCTCTGTTTCGCATGTGATGATATCACTCTTAGTTCTTTACTTTCTTCTCCCATAAAAAAAATCAATAAATAAAAAAAGAAAACTGCTGAGCAATGCAGAGATGTAATGCTGGAATATAGTAACTCCCATTATATGCTGCAGTCTGTCAGCAATATATAAGTTGTGAAATTGTCTACCCCAATATATGGTGCAGCCTCATCCATCTTTATGTTCTAGAAACAAGTTGTGAATATGAGTTTACGAAAAATTATGTAAAAAGAATTGGCATCTTTTTTTCAAATCAAAGGACCAAGGTGACATTGAAATTGAATTTCTACCTTTTCAACATATAAGTTGAGTTTTGTAAGGAAAAAAAAAAAAACAATATCCAAGATTTGTGCGTTAATTAGTGTAATGCTAATAATTAAATTGCTAACAAATCTTTGGTTTGGTACACAAAAATGAATATATTTGGAGTTTAAGAAAAACGTTGTCAAAATAAGTGGCATCTTAATTTTCAAGTCCATGGACCAAAGGTGGCACCTGAATTGAATATTTACCTTTCAACATATGAGTTCCTGCGCCACGTACGTACGAAGCATCATAGGATATTGTGATGTGAATGCTCTTCAAAAAACCGCCTCTAAGAAACTTGCACACTTCCCATGTCCTCACTCTATATATATGTCATCGATAATGTTGCTTCATATTCATTGTTGGGACAAGATCCAAACCAACATACAGACAAAAAAAGCATAGAGAGTTTGATCATCTGTTTTTTGTTTAATTCACTTCTATATTGAGAAAACAAAAATTCTTTCTGGGTTTTGATGGGCTTTTGCAGCTATTGCAGCAGGACCAGATTTTGGTTTTAGCCATAAAGTCTGATCATTTACACACATTGAATTGAATTCTGATGAAATATACATATTTCTGGGGGAACTTGGTGGGTTTTAGCTGTTGGTTGTAATGGAAGGGGGTGACATTTACAAGGCTAGTAGTAGTTTAAGAGTGAATAGTTCTTCCCTACGGAGGAACAACTCTGTGGAAGTTTTGAACAGGTCTTTTGAAAAGCTTCCTACGTTTGATCGTCTAAGAAAAGGTATATTAACTACCATTGAGCCTATCTAGTTCTAATAGATAATATTCATCTGGATTTCAGATTGATGCCAAATGTAAGATAAATTTTGAGTTTTAGAGGAAAATAAATGCGGAAAATAAATAACATACCTTTAGCTATAATTGTCTGAGGGTATAGGAAAAAGAAGACTTACTATATGATAATGTATCTATAAAAGGTTTTTTCTATTCTGTGGCCTTTACCTAACATATTTCCTTTTGATGGAGACAAACTATATATATAGACTAGACTAGGACCCTCTTAAATTAAAGTTTGTTTCAGAACCCTCCTTCCATCAAGGAGTTTAAAACTTGTAACTTACTCCAAGAAGAAATTCTAATACCTTATTCTTGTCTTAAGCTAGCTAATATTGTACCAAATCCAACCTATTCCAATTTGGAGGAACAACGTGCGAAAACCCTAGGAGAGTAGATTGAGGATTGTGAGAGAGCTTTGAGAGTGAAAACTAGTCATTCCTTGTGAGAATCCATATCTTTTCCCTTCTCCTTCCCTTTCACCATGTTCATATCCTGAGAGGAGATTTCTCAAGCATTCTATATTACCTTCGAGTGATATACCTTGAGTGATTGGTGTATGAAACCATTGGAGCAGCAATACCACAATTCCAAGATTTCTTGGTGACTTTCTTGTAGACACTCAGTTTCACACCCATAATTTAAACTTGGATAACACATTGTTGTGATCGTTGAGATTCTAATGATCACAACGATGTGTTTGGTTTCTAAATCGGGCGGTCAAATCGAAAGTTATCAAAAGATCAAATTTTAATGGTCTACCTGCATTCATTTGGGTGAAACCTATGACACGTTATTAATTGAAATTAATTTTAATTAGTTAACTATTAATATTAATTAAATGAATTTTATTGATTGGTGGAATATTTATTAAAATGGGAGTGGTTGCATGGGAATAAAAGAAATAAGCTGATAATATTAAATTTGGACTAATAATTCGGTTTTTAGCGTAATTATCTCTAAAATAATTATTTTGAGGGTCTAATTATCAGGTTAAGATGAGTTTTATTAGGAATATAAGTCTAAGACAAGTCTAAATACAATTCCCAACTCAGAAAAATGCTAAAAAGTGTCCAAAATGTGTTAGAAAAAGGAAATTGGAAGAGTCTATTAGGAGTGCCAATCGACAATTCAATAGTGTCAATTGGCACAAATTACAAAATGTGTCCAGGTTCTTTTTTTCAGTTTAAAACTCATCAAATCCAAATTTTTTGGATTAAACCTGACCCAACTCGTGTTTGTTGATTTTCAAAACAACTTTAGCTTTTTTTTTAAGCAGATACCACCTCTATAAATAGAGGAGACCACTCAAAATTCAGCACTCCTCTTCCCCTTAACATTAAAGAAACTTTGGAATTTTTTTTTTTTTGGGGGGGGGGGGGGGGGGGTTACGCGACAATTCGTTAGATTTCAAAGAGATTCATTCTCTCTGATTTCTAAAGCAATTCCCTTCTGTAAGATTAATTCATGCATGTATTGTTTAAAGTTTTGTATACCATGTGTTTCTTTATGCCATTCTTTACGTAATCATGTCTACGGTTTATTCATTGCATGCTTTCTTTTCCAAATCTTAGTTCATATTATTGGCCTAGGATTTTGTTTGTTGTTGATTCACATGTATAGATCTAAGGTTATATCATTATTTGAAATTGTAGATTTGCAAGAAATTTCATGCATAAAAACATCTTTTCATATCTCTACAAAAATAGATCTGAAATTATTTTGTATAAACATTTCTCTTATTTTCATCTCTACAAAAATAGATCTAAAATTCTTTTGTATAAAAACTTCTCTAATTTTCTATCTAAAAACAAATCTGAAATTCTTTGCATAAATATATCTTTTTTACGTCTCTCAAAACTAGATCTGAAATTTCATTCATAAATACATCTTTTTCATCTCTAAAAAATAGATTTGAATTTTATTATAAAACCTCTTCTTTTTCATCTCTAAAAAACATATCTGTATTTTTTTTTTAGAAACGATATGTATTTTTATTGAAAAACTCATTTTGTTTTATATCATAAAACTAGATCTGTATTTCTTTATTTAAAATTCACAACTTTCATCATAAAAATTAGATCTTAATTTTCTAATCGTGAACCTCATTAAACTTTTTGTTTGCATAAAATATGGTTGCAAATCTAAGATTTCAGAATAGAATTTTAACGCTAGATCTAGGAAAATTAACATGGTTTTTTTTTTTTTTTTTTTTTTTTTTTTTTTTTTTTTCCTTCATATGGGTACTTGATTGTTTAGAGTCTAGAAGACCGAACTTTGTTTGAGCAGGATGGATGTCTAATCCCTTCCTATCCTTTAACTTATGTTAAGGACATATTTTGTGTAATTGGCTAATCCTTTAACAAAACGCACTTTACTTATATTTGGGTAGATCTAGGATGTGTTTATTATTTCAAAAAACATGTTGTTTTAGTCTAGTATTAAAGTCATGAAGATTGGACCAAGAAACAAGTGAAGAAAAACTGTTCACTAAAGCTGGATAGATAGCTCGACAGCTGCTCGACAGATAGCTATCTATCGAGGTTTAATGAGGCTCGACAGATACTATTTATCGAGGTTACAGGAATTCAAATTTTCAGATCTGATTTTTAGCCCATGTTTATGTATTCGTGTAGGGTTTCTTTTCTCACAACCCTAGACATATATAGGGTTTATTTTAGAGGCCGTCACATAAGAGAATACAATGAGAACAAATGCAAAAGGTGACCGATGCTTTATTCTCTCTAAAAAAAGCTACTGCATCTTTGTGCCTTAGAGTTTTGTAACCAAGTGCTTCTTGATCTTCATTGTTGATGAAGTGAAGAATTTTGCAGCCAACAATCTTCTTCAAGTTGGTGTGTTAGTCACGTACTGGGAGCCGTGCATCATTGGTTAGTCACGTACTGGAATCCGTGCAAAAAAGGTGGCGTTCATATATTGAAGAGTTTAGAGGTTCTAAAGCGGTAGAAGGTTTTTGTTGTAAGTTCATCTACGAGAATTGTAGAGTCTAGGGACAAAGGTTTTGTACTAGATCTGAAACTTCTCTTTACTATAGTGGATTGCTTTCCGGGAAGGTTTCCCCTTAGGTTTTTTACTGTGAAACTAGTTTGTTTCAATTTTTTCATGGGTCATCATATCTTGTCTTATTTAATTTTCCGCTGTGCATAATTTTGACATGATATTGATGTCAATTTGTTTTAACAAGGTTTATTTATAATAAATTTAATTAACAACTTGTGTTTAAAACTTGTTAATTCTATCAACCGGAGTCTTAATTTCCCAACAACTTAGCCCCCGAATCTAGATCTTAGGTTTGTAGAATAGTCTTTATTGTTGACAGATTGTAATTAGTAAACAAAGTTTTGTAATCTTTTTACTAGATTATAAATTAGGACCAAAGCCATGTACTATTTCTTCCATTCAAATGTAAGAGTTCAAATCAATAATATTATTCATGTTTTCTGTATTTTATAGTTTTCTTATTTTTGTAACTTAATAATAAATGGCAACTCCACAAAACCCCAAAAGGAGGTACCGATACACTCTTTTTTAAGAGTTAGTCTCTTACATTACCATTGGTTGCTCAACACATGGACTTTGATAATAGGTGAAGAAATGACTCCGAGAAGTAAATTGGTAGTTGGAGCTTATAGAGCTCTAATACTAGGGGATGTTTAGGCTTGAAGGGTTTTTATTCAATATTGTATTGCAACTATTCACCAGTGAAGATTCGGCGGTGATGCCATATAAAGGTTTTTCGTTGGAGGCTTCAATTTCCTCTTTGAAAACACATTCCCTTGTTTTCTTGTATTTATTTTGCACTTTATATTCATTTATATTTAGTTATTGCTATTTGAATATGCATGCAATGGAATTTGGTTAATCACTTATATTTGGCATTAATTGTTAGATTAAGTTAAAAATGGTTTAGCCTAAAAATTGGTAATTGGGGTCTAAATATACCTAGGGTGTTAGGTCTTTCACCTTCCATATTTAATTTTAATCAAAGTTTATTTTTTTGGATACTTTGATAGTTACAACAAGAAATGAAGATTTGAACCCTAGTATTTGTTGGAGGCATCAGAAGATGCCAACCAATTAAGATACAAAAAGTTGTCAATCAGTTGAGATACAAGGTTGTTGGATATTTAAAGAATATACTAGTTTTTTTTTTTTTTTTTTTGTGTGGATAATTTGATACTTGAGAGTGGAGAGATTTAATCATTTAAATCATATTGGAGACATCAAGAAATACCAATCAATTGAGCACAAGAATTATAAACCTAATTTAATTCAATGTATTAGATGCCAACTAAAGTCAAGTTAAGTAATGTGACAGTCATAAATTATTTTATAATATTTTTACAAATTGTTGATGTAGCCAATTCTTAGTAATTCTTATCTGAATCCACTACTAACATTATTTTTTTATTTCCTAATAATTACTCACCACATGAGTACTTTGTAAAAAATATTGTAAAATATTTTGTAAATCTAACATTTTCCGAGTTGTAAATTGCATTATTCTCAAAACACAAATCATAAATTGCAAGAACTATTCAATTAAGAGGCATGGGTTTGCCAAAAGTAGTAGTACGGCCCTAGTAGAGGCAATTAGATTAGCGTGCCTTCTTTCATTGATAATTGAAACAAAAGAGCTTTCACTATCATGAGTCCACGACCCATTATTACGAAAAAGTGATCCAACTCAATTTTGTGAAACTACCAACTGCTTTCTTTTAATTTGGCAAAAAAACTATCAAAATTAATTTTTGGAGTAGACGGCATTGGATACGGAGGAAAATTAGGATCTATCAATTTCCGAATTCCAGACCTCAACTTTCTTATTCAAAATAATAATAATAATAATAGAAATAAAAGGGAAAAAAAAAATCCAACTTTCTCTTTGGTCATTTCCCCCTCATGTTTGCTTGACAATAATGTGAACCTTGAAGCCCAGCTGAGAATTGCAAAAAAATACGGAAACCATTTATTCTTTTAATAAATAAATATTACTTTATGACCCTTTAATTAAATTTTAATTAACCTTATGATTTACAAGACTCGCATCTTTATTTATATTATTTATAATATATTAATGATGCTCAACTATACTTTTGTTCTAGAAGGTCCAGGTCAACAAAGAAAACACAATACGTAACTTTTTTCTAAAAAATAGAACATCACTATTATTGGTAACGCAACAGTGCATCACTATTGCAACTAAGTTCTTGGAACATAAGTTAGACACTTGGATAGAATTATAGTAATCAACAATAAGTTTTGCTAAAACAGATGTAATAAACACTAAGAGTCTCCTCTTTATTATTTTTAAATTCTACGTTTCCTTAGCCTAAGCCTGAAGTCAAAATTGGTAAATTAATCAACTGGGTACTCTCTATTTCGTATGTGATGATATCACTGCTTAGTTCATTACTTTCTTCTCCCATAAAAAAAAAAAAAAAAATAAATAAATAAAACTTCTGAGCAATGCAGAGATGTAATGCTGGAATATAGTAACTCCCATTATATGCTGCAGCCTGTCAGCAATATATAAGTTTTGAAATTGTCTACCCCAATATATGGTGCAGTCTCATCCATCTTTATGTTCTAGAAACAAGTTGTGAATATATTAAGAGTTGACGAAAAATTATTTTAAAAGAATTGGCATCTATTTTTCAAGTCAAAGGACCAAAGCATTCTCAAAAAAAAAAAAAAAAGTCGAAGGACCAAAGTGACATTGAAATTTAATTTCGACCTTTTCAGCGTATAAGTAATAGTGAATTAGTGTGATACTAATAATTAGTGTAATACTAATAATTAAATTGCTAACAAGTCTTTGATTTGGTACACAAGAATGAACATATTTAGAGTTTAAGAAAAACGTTGTCAAAATACGTGGCATCTTAATTTTCAAGTCCATGGACCAAAGGTGTCACTTGAATTGAATATTTACCATTCAACATATGAGTTCCCGCGCCACGTACGTACGAAGCATCCTAGGATATTGTGATGTGAATGCAGTTCAACAAAAGCCGTCTCTAAGAAACTTACACACTTCCATGTCCTCACTCTATATATATATGTCACAAATAATGTTGCTTCATATTCATTGTTGGGACAAGTTCCAAACCAACATACAGAGAAAAAAAGCATAGAGAGTTTGATCATCTGTTTTTTGTTTAATTCACTTCTATATTGAGAAAACAAAAACTCTTTCTGGGTTTTGGTGGGCTTTAGCAGTTATTGCTGCAGGACCAGTCTTTTGTTTTTGCCATAAAATTTGAACGTTTTGAATTCTGAAGAAATATATATATTTCTGGGGGGACTTGGTGGGTTTTAGCTATTGGTTGTAATGGAAGGGGGTGACATTTACAAGGCTAGTAGTAGTTTAAGAGCGAATAGTTCTTCCCTATGGAGGAACAACTCTGTGGAAGTTTTCAACAGGTCTTCACATGAAGAAGACGATGAAGAAGCTCTCAAATGGGCTGCCCTTGAAAAGCTTCCTACGTTTGATCGTCTAAGAAAAGGTATATTAACTACCTCAAAAGGTGAGGCTAATGAAATCAATATAGAAAGTCTTGGATTTGAACAAAGGAAGCAATTGCTTGAGAGGTTGGTGAAAGTAGCTGAAGAGGACAATGAGAAGTTCTTGATGAAGGTCAGGAAACGGATAGATAGGTAAGAGTTCTGCCAATTTATTATCTATGCTTCAAAATTTTCATATATATATATATATATATAGTTTGGTTTGTACTGTAATGGATTTTAATTTCACTGGTTTCTTGGAATTTTCTTAGAGTTGGAATTGATCTTCCAACAATTGAAGTACGATTTGAGCACCTAAATGTTGAGGCAGAAGCACATGTGGGTGGAAGAGCTTTGCCTACATTCTTTAACTTCAGTGTCAATATTGTAGAGGTAACCAGCAGCAAAATATGTACTAGTCAGTAACACAATTTTGCTTTTGAAGTGTTTCTGTTAAGTTGTTAATGAATTTACTTTTCATTGTGCACAGGGTTTTTTAAATTCTCTCCATATTCTTCCAAGTAAAAAGAAACAATTGTCTATCCTAAAAGATGTTAGTGGAATCATCAAGCCTAGAAGGTGAGAAATAAACCTCAGCTATAATATGCATTGGACTCTGAATGTTTATAATTAGTTTCTGGGAATCCATTTTCATTTTCTGCATATCTATTTTGCAGAATGACATTGCTATTGGGTCCGCCCAGTTCTGGTAAGACGACACTCTTGTTGGCTTTGGCCGGAAAGCTTGACCCCGATCTAAAGGTGAAAATAATTTGACTTCAGCTTCAACTCGTCCTTGAATTCGCAATTCTTTAATCTATTTAAATCTTTAGTATCATCTCTGATTAAAAGAAAAATAAAATATGAAATTCTTCAGTTGTCCGGGAGGGTGACTTATAATGGCCATGGCATGAATGAGTTTGTACCCCAGAGAACAGCTGCCTATATCAGTCAATATGATCTCCATATTGGAGAAATGACTGTAAGAGAAACCCTGGGCTTCTCTGCAAGGTGCCAAGGGGTTGGGTCACGCTATGGTCAGTTGATTTAGTTATTTTATAGATTTCCGTCAATATAAATTTCTAGATGAACTGTCACGAGTATTATGTAATATTAGGAAGAATGACTGTTGTTTTGGAAATCTGCAGATATGCTAGCAGAGTTGTCCAGAAGAGAAACAGAAGCAAATATCAAGCCAGATCCAGATATTGATATCTACATGAAGGTGTGGCAGAAGCTATTGACCAATAATTTATATCTTTAGCTGATCTCTAGTATTTCACTTAGATCGAAAGATTTATAATATTACTTTTTCCCTTATGAGGAAACTGTATCTGGACCTCATTTAATAATTGAGATTCCAAAAATAATAATAATGGTCTCAACTGTAATCTTTGCCATAGTTCATATTATGGTTGTTTATTTATGTTCAATTTTGAATTGAGTAGCATCTTTAATTTTATTCGCAACATAATCTATTCAAGGGAGTGATGGTGGCTTTCTTTTGTTTATTGGCTTCTGATATATCAGGCTGCCACAACTGAAGGCCAAGAGGCAACAGTGGTGACAGATTATACATTAAAGGTAACATTGCCCGTTTTGGCATAGGCTTTCGACTATTAAGACACAGTAAACATAATATACTTTAGTTTCTTTAATTTGCTTCAAATATACAGGTTTTGGGTTTAGATGTGTGTGCTGATACCATGGTTGGAGATGAAATGATAAGGGGTATTTCTGGTGGACAAAGGAAGCGTGTTACAACAGGTATATTGAATCAATAGCAAATAGAATTCAGTTTAGTTGATATGAAATTGGATGTATGCTAATCTATATTGAATCAAATTACAGGGGAGATGTTGGTTGGACCAGCAAAGGCATTGTTTATGGATGAAATATCAACTGGATTGGACAGTTCGACAACTTTCCAAATTGTGAATTCACTCAAGCAATATGTTCACATTCTTGATGGAACAGCAGTCATCTCTCTACTGCAGCCAGCACCAGAGACATATAATCTTTTTGATGACATTATTCTCCTCTCTGATGGCTACATTGTGTACCAGGGTCCCCGTGAGCTAGTTCTTGACTTTTTTGAATCCATGGGTTTTAAATGTCCGGACAGAAAAGGCGTGGCTGATTTCTTGCAAGAGGTTAGTGTAAATATATTCTTTTTTATCTCATCCATACTAATAAAAAACTTAAGGATGAGCCTTACATGTGGAGTTCTCATATGTATTATCTGTGATTATGACAGGTGACATCAAGGAAAGATCAGGAGCAGTACTGGGCACGCAAAGATGAGCCTTACAGTTTTGTCACAGTTCAGGAATTTGCTGAGGCATTCCAATCATTCCATGTTGGCAGGAGTATAGGAGATGAACTTTCAGTTCCATATGACAAGAGTAAAAGCCACCCGGCTGCTTTGACAACCAACAAGTATGGTGTTAACAAGAAGGAGCTGTTAAAAGCTAATTTCTCAAGAGAATACTTGCTGATGAAGAGGAATTCATTTGTTTATATCTTCAAGCTTACACAAGTGGGTTTAAAACTTAATTTTTGACTCTTTCTTTAATTTGAATTTAGCAGGGTTTCGATTTTGATCTTTTTTTGTTTGTTTGTTGTTGTTTTTGTACTTTTAGCTTTTTATAATGGCACTGATTGCAATGACACTTTTCCTACGGACAAAGATGCCACGTGAATCAGTAACCGATGGATCAATTTATACGGGTGCTTTGTTCTTCACTGTGATTATGATTATGTTTAATGGAATGGCAGAGCTTTCTATGACGATTGTAAAGCTTCCTGTCTTTTACAAGCAAAGGGATCTCCTCTTCTATCCTTCTTGGGTATATGCTCTTCCAACATGGATCCTCAAGATTCCAGTAACATTTTTAGAAGTTGGAGTTTGGGTATTTATGACCTATTATGTCATTGGATTTGATCCAAATCCCGGAAGGTAATTATAATGATATTGCGGCTCATTTAGATATTGGTTTAGCTTGTGTGTTATATTCTATTCAATATGTTCAAATGTACATATTGCAGGTTGTTTAAACAATACCTTCTGCTCTTACTTGTAAGCCAAATGGCTTCTGCATTATTCCGAGCTATTGGAGCAATGGGTAGAAACATGATTGTTGCCAACACTTTTGGGTCCTTTGCGTTGCTCTTACTTTTTGCCTTAGGTGGCTTTATACTTTCCAAAGGTAACAATATACTAAACTGAGAAATTTATTTAAACCTTTTTTCAATTTGTTACACTATACCTTTAAGAATTGCCTTTTCATCTGTTGACTTACTTCTACAGATGATATAAAGAAATGGTGGATATGGGGTTACTGGATATCGCCTTTGATGTACGGGCAGAATGCAATAGTGGTGAATGAGTTCCTGGGGGAAAACTGGAGAAATGTAACTTCTTGACTATGCATTTGAACATTTATGCTGTCTTCCTGTTAATAACAAGCTAATGCTTGATTAAAATGTAATAATATAGGGTAGCACAACGGAAGAACTGGGAATTTCAGTTCTTAAGTCTCGTGGATTCGTCACACAAGCATATTGGTATTGGATTGGCGCAGGAGCACTGGTTGGATTCTTACTAGTTTTCAACATCATTTTCACGCTGGCTCTTGCTTATCTTAACCGTGGGTATCTCCACCTTTTCCGCTATATGTTGTATAAATTTAGGAGCTTTTTTGTTAATGATGTACCATTTGTTGTGCAGCATTTGGAAAGGCACAGACTGTAAAATCAGATGAACCAGAAAGCAATGAACAAGGGCAGAGGAGAGGAGAAGGCATACAGTCAACACTAAGAGGAAACAGCTCAAGTCACCATTCCAACATAGGTAATATGTTGCAAATATTGTGTATTGTATCCTGTCAGTATCATAGTTTTATTTCCTTTTAGTTTCCAACTAAAGTTAATGGACGTGCAGGGAGTAGGAGGAGAAGTAGCTCATCTGCAAGGTCAGGAGCTGAAATTGAGGCCAGTCGTAATGGGAAAAGAGGAATGGTTCTTCCATTTGATCAACATTCTATCACATTTGATGATATTATATATTCTGTTGACATGCCACAGGTAACTCAAGTCATAAATATCTTAAAGTGAAGAGTTTCTTGTAGTGGCTTGGAAATTAATATTGTACCCAAAGTAGAAACTTGAGACCTGACTGTTTCGATTGGACATGCAGGAAATGAAGAGCCAGGGTGTTATCGAGGATAAATTGGTGCTTTTGAATGGTGTGAGTGGTGCTTTTAGGCCAGGTGTTCTCACAGCTTTGATGGGTGTTAGTGGTGCTGGTAAAACAACTCTGATGGATGTGCTGGCTGGTAGGAAAACCGGTGGATATATTGAAGGGAACATCACAATATCAGGATTCCCAAAGAACCAAGAAACATTTGCTCGAATTTCTGGGTACTGTGAGCAAAATGACATTCATTCTCCTCATGTTACTGTGTATGAGTCCTTGCTTTACTCAGCATGGCTCCGCTTATCCTCTGAAGTTGATTCAGAAACCAGAAAGGTTGGTATCTAAAAGGCCACTCTGCTTCATGGTTTTTCTGTTTGCATTTCTTCCTACCTTTTTTAGTGCAATCGATGGTATGGAACTTTAGCTTGTGCTCATTCTAGACTCTGGAAAGTGCTTAAATTTAGCTCAATTGAATATTGAAATATATGAGCTTGTTTTCTCTTGGTATGGTTGCAGACTAAGACAATATGAGCAAGATTAAGCTCAATAAATCGGATTCTATTGTTAATTGTCAAGCATGATTCCATAATGAAGATGTTTGAGTTTACAATAAAGATCTTGACTATTATATCACTACCAGAAATCCTGATTCATGGTTCTAACAAACGGTTGCAGATGTTCATTGAGGAAGTCATGGAGCTTGTGGAGCTAAACCCATTGAGGAATGCACTAGTTGGGTTGCCTGGGGTGAATGGTCTCTCTACTGAGCAGCGCAAGAGGCTCACTATCGCGGTTGAGCTTGTGGCAAACCCCTCCATAATATTCATGGATGAGCCAACTTCAGGTCTAGATGCAAGAGCTGCTGCAATTGTCATGAGAACAGTTAGGAACACAGTGGACACAGGAAGAACAGTTGTGTGCACCATTCATCAGCCAAGCATTGACATATTCGAAGCTTTTGATGAGGTAAGGACTATTAACTAGCAACAGATTAGGTGCAAATGTGTTGGTTTCCTTCTAGATTTGAGTATGACACATGTAACATGTATTTGCAGCTTTTCCTAATGAAACGTGGAGGAAAAGAGATATACGTTGGGCCATTGGGACACCACTCATGCCATCTCATAAAGTATTTTGAGGTAGGATTCTTTGAAGATCAGAACTACAAACATCCAACAACCATAAATCTTTATCTATGTTGTATATTTCCTAATGCATATACCTTTCCTTCACTTCCAGAGCATTGAAGGAGTCAGAAAAATTAAAGATGGTTACAATCCAGCAACTTGGATGTTGGAAGTTTCATCTTCAGCAGAGGAAATGACTTTGGGTGTTGATTTTACTAATGTGTATAAAAACTCAGAGCTGTACAGGTATGTTGAATGTTATTTTAAATGCTTTAAAAGACTGAAACACAATTCTACCATCTGGGAAATGTATATATAAGTTCTTTTTTTGTAGTCATGACTCATGATCTTTGAATATAAGGCTAAACTTCTACTAACTATGTGGCATATCCATTAGGAGGAACAAGGCATTGATTCAAGAGTTGAGCAAGCCTGCTCCTGATAAAAAAGAACTCTATTTCCCAACCCAGTATGCACAGTCATTTTTCACTCAATGCATGGCTTGCTTGTGGAAGCAACACTGGTCCTATTGGCGCAACCCACCATACACTGCCGTGAGATTTCTGTTCACAGTTTTCATAGCCTTGATATTTGGGACAATGTTCTGGGACCTTGGTTCCAAGACGTAAGTTACTGCTACGAAACTTTGAGAAATTTTGAACAATCCAATGGTTTACTGCTACATTTTAATACCATTTTCAAATTGCAGCCAGAGGCAACAAGATTTATTGAATGCAATGGGTTCCATGTATGCTGCTGTTATCTTCCTCGGTGTCCAAAATTCTTCATCAGTGCAGCCTGTAGTGGCAATTGAACGAACTGTCTTCTATAGAGAAAGAGCTGCTGGAATGTATTCAGCATTGCCATATGCATTTGCACAGGTATCTAGGGTCACATCTTGCAAGCTTAACCTATATAGTTTCACTGTATTAGTATACAATAACTGTGTATGTTAATGCAACTTATGTCTTTTCTCACAGGTTACAATTGAGCTCCCATATGTTTTTGCACAAGCTGTGTCTTATGGCATCATAGTTTATGCAATGATTGGGTTTGAATGGACTGTTGCCAAATTCTTTTGGTATCTATTTTTCATGTACTTCACATTGCTGTACTTTACCTTCTACGGCATGATGACTGTGGCCGTGACGCCAAACCACCATATTGCTTCCATAATAGCATCCGCATTTTATGCAATATGGAATCTATTTTCAGGATTCATAATCCCACGACCTGTAAGTTTTTTCCACTTTTGATGTGCAGGTTTTCATGCTTACAAATATATCTTACAATTACTAACTCTCTTTCTTTTTTCCTTTTCCTTTCATTTATCTACTTGGAAATCAACAGAGGATTCCTGTATGGTGGAGATGGTACTACTGGGCATGTCCAATAGCTTGGACTTTGTATGGATTGGTTGTTTCACAATTTGGAGATATAGAGGAATTTATGACTGACGGCAATGAAGAATCAGTGAAAGAGTTTGTTAAAAGCTATTTTGGATACAAGCATGATTTTGTAGGAGTTGTTGCAGTTGTTGTTGCTGGGATTGCATTACTCTTTGCATTCATCTTTGCAGTTTCCATCAAGGTGTTCAATTTCCAAAGGCGATAGAAATTTGTTTTGATTATTTTGTATAGTATGTTTTAGGATTAATTCTATCCAACAAGTCTAAGATGATTTGTCTCTTACGCCAACAAAATGTACCTTGAAGCACTTGATTATTATTATTACAATTTTTATTTTTTTATTTTTTATTGGTAATACTTATTGCACAGAAATTGATTTAAATAGCTCTACATAGCCCAAAAAACAATTAGCGATTTGAAGTCACGATTTCTAATTTGACTTCGAGTTAGGGTTTCAGTTATTATTATTATTTTCAAAGTTTTTGATTATTTATATAAAATAAAGAGAATATTGTAATTTCCCGTCCTAAACTATGACTCATCTACATTTGAAGAACAAGCATTATTCAACTCAACCTCTGGCCCTTTAATATGATCACCCTGTCACCATCCCCCAGTTCTCTCTCATCCTTATTCTTCTCCAGCTCTTCTATGTACAGACTTAGTCCTCATTTGAAATCCTCTAGTTTCTTTCCAACTCACCTACCATGGAATATAAGACCTGGAGTCCGGCATTAGTAGCAACTACCTTCTCATGGGTATCCTTCACTTGGTCTTTGGCAATAGAATGCTACTTCTTATGGGTATCCTTCACTTGGGCTAAGTTAGACTTGTAAATTTGAACAAGGTGTTGAAATTAAATAGAAAGAATGTGAAAATAGATTGCTCTTAGATGGGCTTTACACTAAATCGGACTAGTTGGACCAATACATTCACTAGACATGGCTCTGATACCATTACCACCTAGGATGGAAAGCACGTAGTAATAAACTAATAATAGCTATAGAACATAGTAGGAATTATGACATATAGAAGTAAATATATATGACAATATATAAAATCATATAAAAACAATGGAACTAATAGTAAAGGGAGTAGGATGAAGGTCAGGAGAAGTGCAAAAGTAATTGAGCTAAAGGACTAATAGCTAATAGGAGGAAATACGATGATAGATACGTAGGATGGAATTATAGTTATGATGATGTAGAAACAAAACATAATAAAGACAATGGTATAATATATGTATAATATTTTCCAAAAACAATTTTACATAAAACATTATCCGTGGATCTTTCTAGTTGATGTAAATAGTTAAATAATGACATTATGCCTCAGCAACTCAACATCAAGTCATAAATCCGACAACACAGAAAGATTAAACAATACGAAGCATTATATATCAGCTTTATTGCCGACGGAAGAGAGAAAAGGATGAGTCCAAACATTTGAAGCTTTCCAACCATGAAAAAAAACCATCACAATAACAATTGATGTAAATCGTTGCATAATGACATTATGCCTCAGCAACTCAACATCAAGTCATAAATCCAACAACACAGAAAGATTAAACAATATGAAGCATTATATCAGCTTTATTGCCGACAGAAGAGAGAAGGAAATGGTTTAGGTGACCCATTACCCATACAATGATTCAAAGGGTAATTAAGCAAAATATTTTAGGCCAAGGGGAAAGAATATCTAATTTATCTAAAAGATAATATAATTTAAATGGCATTTCACTGTTCATTTATAGGACAAGTCATTTGTGAGATATGAACAAGAAAGACAAATGGCATGAATAATTAATTGGTAAAAAAAAAAAATAAATAAAGGATATGCTATGTCTACAACATTTTCTTTACAAATCTTAGATGACAAGTTGTTACAGATTATTTTTGGTAAAAAATAAAAAATAATAATTTCAGTGATAGGTTCAAATTAAAACTAATTACATCTTACACATATAATTTGTTATAAAAATATTATAAATATAACACTTTTTTATATTTTTTATCACTTTTTTTTTTTTTACTTTAGCTTTTTAGAAAAACTTTTTTTCTTACTTTCCAGTATGTTTCTTTAAGGGTGGAGTGGGTCAGCTTTTTCTCTTTTTCATATCAAAAGAGTGGATCAAAGTGTCAAGTACTTTAATATATCACCAAACCTAGTAGTTTGGGGAATTTTTTACAAAGTTGGGGGCAATTCCCCCCTCCCCACCCTCCCCCTCGCCTCATGCTGGCTTTGCCTCTGCCACTAACATCATTTTTATTTATTTATTAATAACCATTCATCATGTCAATAATTTGTAAAAAAATATTGTAAAATAATTTATTACTGCAACATTTTTCAAGTTGTAAATTGCAATTTTCTCAAAAAAAAAAAAAAAATCATAAATTGTAGGAACTGTTTAATTATGACACATGAGTTTGCCACAAGTAGGGATGGCTCCATTGAGTAATGAATATCCAATCCTACCCTATTCAAATATTTCAAGTAATACCCTGTTCTTCATATGTACAAGATAATCGTATTGGATTTGAGGGTGTGTTTGGATACTGTTTATTTGTTGGAAACTGAAAATACTGTAGCAAAATTATTTTTAAATATGTGAATAGTACCATGGAGCTCATTTTTAATAAAAAAATATTAAATTTGTTGGTCTTATAAACAGTGCATGAAACTTTATAGTGTGATACATTCCTTTGAAGTCATTGGCTGTCAAAGAGAAAGTGGGTCCCTTGTACAGTACACAGGACCCACTAACAGTATGTGATTGAACACTTCTGAATTAAAAAAAAAAAAAAAAAGAAAAAGAAAAAGAGAGGCTGAAATCGCAGACGCCAAAACGCTATCCAAACGCCGGCTGAATATTTCCCAAAATTTTCGGGTTTAGATATTACCCAAAAATATGCGCGCCTTACGCCCCTAGTAGAGGCAATTAGGTCAGCTCGCCTCTTTTGACTTATCCATTGATAATTGAAATAAAAGAGCTTTTACTATCGTGAATCGCGACTTGTTGGCTTTTGCTATTTGTGCCCCACGCCCATTACTACGAAACGGTGAGCCACCTCAATTTTGTGAATATACCAACGACTTTCTTTTAATTTGGTAGATATTAATTTTGGACTGGACGGCATTGGATACGGAGAAAAATTATTATCTATCATTTATTCATTTTCCAAATTACAAATCTCAACTTTCATATTCAGGAAAAAGAAAAAATCCAACATTCTCTTTGGTTTTTTCCCCCCACGTGTTTACTTGACAAGGATGCTGAACCTTGACCATAAAATTCAAATATTCTTTTTTTTTTTTTATCTAGAAGCAGCCCAACTGAGAATCGTAAAAAACATACGGAAACCATTTAATCTTTTAATAAATAAATATTACTTTATGGCCCATTAATTAAATTATAATTGATACTATGATTTAAAAAAAAAAAATAAGGGTCTCATCTTTATTATTTTTAAATACTACGTTTCCTTAGCCTAAGCCTTCAGTCAAAATTGGTAAATTAATCAACTGGGTACTTTCTATTTCTTATGTGATGATATCAGTATCACTGCTTAGAATTCATTACCTTCTTCTTCCATAAACAAAACAACGAAAAAAAAAAAAAAAACTGCTGAGCTATGCAGCAGAGACGCAATGCTGGAATATGGAAACTCCCATTATTTTTCCAGAGCAGAGCAACGTTTTGAGTTGAAAAGTAACTCAAATAGACTTTCACTATTTACGTCAACGTCAATAATTTTGTTCTCAAAAATAGATATTATTAAGAGAACAAAAGTCCCAACAGTCATGTGTGTGTATATACATATATATATATATATAGAGAGAGAGAGAGAGAGAGAGAGAGAGAGAGAGAGAGACAACCAGGAAACGGTCACCTCCCTGTTAGCCATCGACCAACTACAAGTTGAGGAATTGTCTACCCCAATATATGGGGCAGCCTCATCCATCTTTATATGTTCTAGAAAGTAGGAATAACAAAGTTAGCAAAAAAAAAAAGTACTAGAAAATTTTAAATAATAAAATAATAAACTTGTATTTCTACCCTTCATAAATTGGTCAATCCCCATTCCTCGTGTTTTAGAAAGTTGGAATAACAAAAGAAAATTAAACAATAAATTTGGCATCCTCTGCTAAGCTTATTGGTTTAAAGTTGAGACAAAAAATAACATTAAATAAATAAGTTAATAACAAAAATAAACTAACGAAATGCAAAAGTCATATAAGCAAGTAAATAAGAATATACATTTTTATTTTTTTTAGAATCTCATAGTTTTCAAAAAAACAATTACGATTTTATTCAAGTTTTGGAGTAAATAAATTTGTTTATATAAATAAGTAATTATCCAGTTCTCTTGGAACAATATACCCTCTTACATGAAGGGTGAATTCCATTCATGAAAGAGGTGGAAGAATTGATCTCGAAATATTAAATATTTTTTCTATTTAAACTATATCCATCAAATTTTAAGTTTATAGAATTATGATTATAAAGAACAATCATCATGGAATGGATTAAATTAATTGAAATTCTTTTTATCATAATTGTTAAAAAAAAAATTCGAAGTTTTCGTGATCTTGAATAGACTTAATATAGCACTTTAGAATCCACTAGTGATGTCTTTGGATGAACCATAGTTTGAGTGGCCCCTACCCATCCATAACATTATTTAGAATACATTAATATTCTCACTTTATTCAACAACTCACCTCATTTCCAAAATAAATTTCCTTTTCTCTTATTAAACATATCTAAACTTTATATAAGCGAATAACAAGAGTAGGGTTTAATGAGGAATAAATATACTAATGCAATTGCAGATTGGTGGCCTAGTGGCTAGGGCCTTGGACCAACAAGAATCCACTTGTACGTGAAGCGTCTTCAATTTGAGTCACCCCTCTCCTATTAGCAACTTGTTGATGCTTCTTATTCTTCATTAAAATGAGGTCTTATTCAGTTATTCTACGAGTTGTTATGAGCTACTATTGTTACGTCTAGTAGGGAAGCCATACTAGTTGCCCCATCGTTAACCATTTATTTATTACCAAAAACAAAATGATGAATACACATGTAACCAATGACTATATGTCGTCTAAAGTTTGCTAGTTCAATGACATTCCCTAGTATCTTTTATGAGAAGAAATTAGATTCCACTTGTTTTAACAATTTAACTATAGAAAAAAAATGGCAACTTGTCATCTTATCAACTTGTGATTTGTGGAAAAAAAATATATTATACTTAGTATTAATCTGAACTTGGACTGATTCGCATTTTGACACATCATCAATAATTAAGTATATAAAACAATAGTGTTATTGATCAATATTTATTTAAATATAATGAGGTGACAAAATCCAACCAACTCATTTCACAATAAATGAATAGAATTTTATAAATTCTATGGTTGAGTTATCCTAAGAATTTTGGAAAAAACTCTTTAAAAAAATAAAGAAAAGAAATTGCTCCATTTCCAACACCCCCAACTTTACCTCTATCTATATATATATACACACCTCACTTTATTTCTGAAAGTTCAAAAACGTGTACAAAAACACCTTTGAACGTTTAGACCCCCAAATTACAACTTAATCAATTCAAGCAATATGTCAAACAACTAGTGTGCGGAAACTTAACATATGCTATCATACGAAATTGATTAAATACTATCTAAGCCATAACAGATTAAAATCCACAGTAGATAAATAAAAAGGCAAAGATAGAGAGGAAGGAAGATGCAAACACAAAGACAACACGCGATGTGTTATCGAAGAGGAAACCGAAACCCTCGGCGAAAAACCTCTCCGCCGCCCTCCAAGCGGTAATCAATCCACTAGAAAATATAGTTGGGATACAAGGACAGCAATAGACCCTCCAAGCCTAATCTACCCAGTGCACCTAAGCCCTCCAAGCTTCTTGCTCCAACGAGGTTGCGCCGAACCTTTTTCTTTTCTAACTTTCCGGATTCCGCTACTAGACCGTAGCATCAACCAATGTAGATTGGCTCCTTCCTAACTGCTTCCCAGAAATTCAAACAGCAGTCTCACAATGATGATGATGGTGAGAACCTGGTTTGGTATAATGCCTCTCAAGGATTTAACAATGGAGAGGAAGAGAGTTGAGGAATTTGAAGAGTCTCTAAGGTATAGATTGTGTGTGAATCAATCTAGTTTTTCTTTAGGGTTTCTCTCTCAAAATTCTCTCTGGAAGCTCTCTTTCAATCATGGGTAATAGGGGTATTTATACTGGAGTGGAGAGGAATGTGAAACGTCAGGTTTTTACAAAACAGGGGTGGCTTGCAGCTTGACCTCGCGGCTTGACTAAGTCGCGAGATCCAGTCGCAAGATAACCGTATGGCCAGTTGTCGTGTTTTGTCCTGTAGTGCTCCAGCTAGCATGACTGTTCATCTTCCAGCATGCTTGGCACGTGTGCAGCTTCTGGCGGCTTGCAGCCGCGAGTCACCCGCGAGTCCCAGCCGCGACACTCTATTTTCTTGCACACTCTTGAGCAAACTTCACTCTATCTCACTCACTACCCTTACATCAAACCCACCTAAATACAGGGTTACTAAATGCTGAATTACAAGCAAATTTGGCACGGAATAAAGCCAATAAGATGGTTGAATAAATTCAACCTTACAATTTCTTTCCAAATGTGTAACATTTTTTTAGATTCATGTTTTGAATAAATTTAAAATCTAATTTATTTTGAAAATAAGCTTATACATCATTTTCTAAAGTTTCATGTTTTTTATGAGAACTTGTACTATATATTTTAAAGTAAAATAACTCAATGAAAATAAGTTATCCCAAGGTATATGTCAAAGAGAATATTGAAGTAAATAAATTTACAATACCAATAACTTTGTAGCTCATTAAAATTGCTCAATTCTCCTTATTCAGTTATCCCCATGTGGAGAAATTTGTCCAAATACACCCACACCCACTTGTTGTAAGGGAAGAAAATAATAGAGTAAGTAGTATTATTTAATTCTCTCAAGACCGAGAACTTGAGGTTTAAATTTCTCTCACCAACTTGTAGTAAGGAAAAAAGAAAAGAAAAAAAGAAATCTTGGTGATGTCGTTTACTTCTTTCAAAACACTTGTTTTTGAATCCCTCCATTTGCACTTGTAGTATTAAAAAAAATAAAAAAATTCCTATCTGGTAGTTGTTGTAAGAGGGAAAAGAAACTTTTAACTAATATCAAGAGTTTTGGTATTTGTCTATAAACAAAACGTCAAACACGTGATGAGCAAATCACCATATGACTTTAACATTTAAACTGTAAAGATTGAAAATTCAAATGTTAAATTAAGAAAGTGCATTGCTAACATAAATAAAGCGACACTAACGTTTTGCATAAGCCTTTATATTTGTTGGGCATTTGCCTATTCCCATAGCATAGGGCCATTTCTTGGAGGCTCATAAAAAACACTCTTATCAATATCACAATATGCATTACATGTCACTAAAACTATCAATGTTCATATTTTAACAGTACAACTTACAAGGAGAAAGGAAAATAATTAAATTTGATAAAAGAGTACTTGCAATAATGTTTAAGACAACATCATATATTGTAATCCTCATCTATTTTGGTAAAAGAGTGGTAGTCCTACTGGAGAGAGACAAAGACAAAAACACTTACAATCTTGAATACTGTTCAACCTGGATTTAAAGGGTAATTTGCAATTTTTAAAAAATAATCGATCAGAGTAGATAAACAATAAAAAAATAAATAAAAATAAAAATAAAAAACTTAAAATACAAAATCAATCGCATCAACCAAAAGTAGAGTTCTAAATAATACAAAAATTTATCAACCTAAAGTAAAGATGTAAGAAAAATTAAAAAAATCAACCAAAAAATTAAGAGAGAGAGAGAGAGAGAGAGTGAGATAACCTTTTTTTTTTTTTTTTTTTTTGGTGAAGGAAAACTATGCAAAAAATGGAAGAGAGAATGATGAATTTATAGTAAAATTGTGTGAATAAGAAGAGACAAAATAAGAGAAGATGAAGAGAAAGATGAATAATGATATTAAAGTAAAAGGTAGTGGGAAGATGAAAAGGTAAAAGAGGGAGAAAGTATAAATATTTAAAAAAATGAGTAAATGTTAAAAAAAATTATAGAAAAACGAAAAAGAAATAGGACAATGATGTGGACGCTGATGTGGCTCAACAGAAGTATAACAACAATAAATGTTACGCTTCGGTTTTTAGATATATATATATATATATACACACACACTAATTTGTATGTTAATTAGTGTAATAATAATTAAATTGCTAACAAAAGATTGGCTTGGTACACAAGAATGAATGTATTTTGAGTCATGAAAAACGTTGTAAAAAGAAGTGGCGTCTCTTTTTCAAGTCCAAAGGACCAAGGTGACATTGAAATTGAATTTCTAAGCATTTGCAGCAGTATAGCTAAATAGTTATATAGCTATTTTAGCTACACCAAAACACAAAATAGAGGGATGCAGCAGTGGAGTTAAAGCTAAAAATTTTAGCTTTCCAGCTACAATGCACATCTAAAGATAGATGTGCACTGTAGCTCAAAGGTAAAAAATAAAAATAAAAATAAAAAATTCTATTTTATGTTGCATTCACACTAATCTTGGTTGGCAGCAGTTGTGGATTGTGCCGTTTGTGGTATTATTTTATTGTAGTAGATATATTACTTTATTGTAGTAAATATATTATTTTATTGTATTAAAAGTTAAAATAAATCTACTGCTGCAGTTTGTGAAGGTTTTGTAAGGGGAAAAAAACCAATAACTTTTTATCCAAGATTTGTATGTTAATTAGTGTAATTCTAGTAATGAAATTGCTAACAAAACAGTGGTTTGGTAGACAAGAATGTATATATTAATTTGGAGTTTACGAAAAACGTATTCAAAATTAGTGGCATCGTATTTTTCAAGTCCATGGACCCAAAAAAAAAAAAAGTCCGTGGAATAAGGCGACACTTTAATTGAATATTTACCTTTCAACGCATGAGTTTCCGCGCCAGTTTTTAGAAATATCCTAAGAAGCTACACGCTTTCATGTCCTCTATATATTTGTCACCAATAAAATTGCTTCATGTTCATTGTTGGGACAAGTTCCAAACCAACAAACAGAGAAAAAAAAGCATAAAGAGTTTGATCATCTGTTTTTTGTTCCAAACCAACATACAGAGAAAATAAAAACTCTTTCTGGGTTTTGGTGGGCTTTTGCAGTTATTGCCATAAAGTTCCAGTCTTTGGTTTTAGCCATAAAGTTTGAACATTTACACACATTGAATTGAATTCTGAAGAAATATATATATTTCTGGGGGACTTGGTGGGTTTTAGTTGTTGGTTGTAATGGAAGGGGGTGAAATTTTCAAGGCTAGTAGTAGTTTAAGAGTGAATAGTTCTTCCCTATGGAGGAACAACTCTGTGGAAGTTTTCAACAGGTCTTCACGAATGGAAGACGATGAAGAAGCTCTCAAATGGGCTGCCCTTGAAAAGCTTCCTACGTTTGATCGTCTAAGAAAAGGTATATTAACTACCTCAAAAGGTGAGGCTAATGAAATCAATGTAGAAAGTCTTGGATTTGAAGAAAGGAAGCAATTGCTTGAGAGGTTAGTGAAAGTAGCTGAAGAGGACAATGAGAAGTTCTTGATGAAGGTCAGGAACCGGATAGATAGGTAAGAGTTCTGCCAATTTATGCTTCAAAATTTTCATGTATAGTTTGGTTTGTACTGTAATGGATTTTAATTTCTCTGGTTTCTTGGAATTTAATTAGAGTTGGAATTGATCTTCCAACAATTGAAGTACGATTTGAGCACGTAAATGTTGAGGCAGAAGTACATGTGGGTGGCAGTGCTTTGCCTACATTCTTTAACTTCAGTGTCAATATTGTAGAGGTAACCATCAGCAAAATACGTACTAGTCGGTTGCACAATTTTGCTTTCGAAGTGTTTCTGTTAAGTTGTTAATGAATTTACTTTTCACTGTGCGCAGGGTTTTTTAAATTCTCTCCATATTCTTCCAAGTAAAAAGAAACACTTGTCTATCCTAAAAGATGTTAGTGGAATCATCAAGCCTAGAAGGTGAGAAATCAACCTCAGCTATAATATGCATTGGACTCTGATTGTTTACAATTAGTTTCTGGGAATCCATTTTCATTTTCTGCATATGTATTTTGCAGAATGACATTGCTATTGGGTCCTCCAAGTTCTGGGAAGACAACACTCTTGTTGGCTTTGGCCGGAAAGCTTGACCCCAATCTAAAGGTGAAAATAATTTGATTTCAGCTTCAACTCTTCCTTGAGTTTGTAATTCTTTACTATATTTAAATCTTTAGTATCATCTCTGATTAAAAAAAAAAATGAAATTCTTCTTCAGTTGTCTGGGAGGGTGACTTACAACGGCCATGGCATGAATGAGTTTGTACCCCAGAGAACTGCTGCCTATATCAGTCAATATGATCTCCATATTGGAGAAATGACTGTAAGAGAGACCCTGGGCTTCTCTGCAAGGTGCCAAGGGGTCGGATCACGATATGGTCAGTTGATTTATTTATGGGATCACTTATTTTATAGATTTCCTTCAATATAAATTTCTAGATGAACTGTCATTAGTGTAATATTAGGAAGAATGACTGTTGTTTTGGAAATCTGCAGATATGCTAGCAGAGTTGTCCAGAAGAGAAAAAGAGGCAAATATCAAGCCAGATCCAGATATTGATATCTACATGAAGGTGAGGCAGAAGCTATTGACCAATAATTTATATCTTTAGCTGTTTGAGAAATTTATAGTATTAGTTTTTCCCTTCTGAGGAAACCCAAGATTACAGAAGCTATTGACCAATAATTCATATTATATTTGATTATTTATGTTCAGTTTTTGATTGAGTAGCATCTTTAATTTTATTCATAACATAACTTATTCAAGTGAGTGATTGTGGCTTTTTTTTGTTTATTGACTTCTGATATATCAGGCTGCCACAACTGAAGGCCAAGAGGCAACAGTGGTGACAGATTATACATTAAAGGTAACATTGCCCGTTTTGGCATAGGCTTATGACTATTAAGACACAGTAAACATAATATACTTTAGTTTCTTTAATTTGCTTCAAATATACAGGTTTTGGGTTTAGATGTGTGTGCTGATACCATGGTTGGAGATGAAATGATAAGGGGTATTTCTGGTGGACAAAGGAAGCGTGTTACAACAGGTATATTGAATCAATAGCAAATAGAATTCAGTTTAGTTGATATGAAATTGGATGTATGCTAATCTATATTGAATCAAATTACAGGGGAGATGTTGGTTGGACCAGCAAAGGCATTGTTTATGGATGAAATATCAACTGGATTGGACAGTTCGACAACTTTTCAAATTGTGAATTCACTCAAGCAATATGTTCACATTCTTGATGGAACAGCAGTCATCTCTCTACTGCAGCCTGCACCAGAGACATATAATCTTTTTGATGACATTATTCTCCTCTCTGATGGCTACATTGTGTACCAGGGTCCCCGTGAGCTAGTTCTTGACTTTTTTGAATCCATGGGTTTTAAATGTCCAGACAGAAAAGGCGTGGCTGATTTCTTGCAAGAGGTTAGTGTAAATATATTCTTTTTTATCTCATTCATACTAATAGAAAACTTAAGGATGAGCCTTACATGTGGAGTTCTTATCTGTATTATCTGTGATTATGACAGGTGACATCAAGGAAAGATCAGGAGCAGTACTGGGCACGCAAAGATGAGCCTTACAGTTATGTCACAGCTCAGGAATTTGCTGAGGCATTCCATTCATGCAATGTTGGCAGGAGTATAGGAGATGAACTTTCAGTTCCATATGAAAAGAGTAAAAGTCACCCGGCTGCTTTGACAACCAACAAGTATGGTGTTAATAAGAAGGAGCTGTTAAAAGCTAATTTCTCAAGAGAATACTTGCTGATGAAAAGGAATTCATTTGTTTATATCTTCAAAATTACACAAGTGGGTTTAAAACTTAATTTTTGACTCTTGATTTATTTGCATTTAGTAGGATTTCGATTTTGATCTTTTGTTTGTCTGTTTGTTTTTGTTTTTGTGCTTTTAGCTTTTCATAATGGGACTGATTGCAATGACAATTTTCCTACGGACAAAGATGCCTCGTGATTCAGTAAACGATGGATCAATTTATACGCGTGCTTTGTTCTTCACTGTGATTACGATTATGTTTAATGGAATGGCAGAGATTTCAATGACGATTGTAAAGCTTCCTGTCTTTTACAAGCAAAGGGATCTCCTCTTCTATTCTTCTTGGGTATATGCTCTTCCAACATGGATCCTCAAGATTCCAGTAACATTTTTAGAAGTTGGAGTTTGGGTATTTATGACCTATTATGTCATGGGATTTGATCCAAGTCCTGGAAGGTAATTATAATAATATTGTGGCTCATTTAGATATTGGTTTAGCTTGTGTGTTATATTCTAATCAATATGTTCAAATGTACATATTGCAGGTTCTTTAAACAATACCTTCTGCTCTTACTTGTAAACCAAATGGCTTCTGCATTATTCCGAGCTATTGCAGCAATGGGTAGAAACATGATTATTGCCAACACTTTTGGGTCCTTTGCACTGCTCTTACTTTTTGCCTTAGGTGGCTTTATACTTACCAAAGGTAACAATATACTAAACTGAGAAATTTATTTAAACTTTTTTTCAGTTTGTTACACTATACCTTTAAGAACTGCCTTTTCTTCTGTTTACTTACTTCTACAGATGATATAAAGAAATGGTGGATATGGGGCTACTGGATATCCCCTTTGATGTACGGGCAAAATGCAATAGTGGTGAATGAGTTCCTGGGCGGAAACTGGAGAAATGTAACTTCTTGACTATGTATCTGAAAATTTATGCTGTCTTCCTGTTAATAACAAGCTAATGCTTGATTAAATTGAAATAATATAGGGTAGCACAACGGAAGAACTGGGAATTTCAGTTTTGAAGTCTAGTGGGTTCCCCACTCAAGCAAAGTGGTATTGGATTGGCATAGGAGCACTAGTTGGATTCTTACTAGTTTTCAATATCATTTTCACTCTGGCTCTTACTTATCTTAACCGTGGGTATCTCTACCTCTTCCGCTATATTTTGTATAAATTTAGAAGCATTTTTGTTAATGATGTACCATTTGTTGTGCAGCACTTGGAAAGGCACAGACTGTAAAATCAGATGAACCAGAAAGCAATGAACAAGGGCAGAGGACAGGAGAAGGCATACAGTTAACACTCAGAGGAAACAGCTCAAGTCACCATTCCCAAATAGGTAATATGTTGCAAATATTGTGTATTGTATCTTGTGAACATCAAAGTTTTATTGCCTTTTAGTTTCCAACTAAAGTTAATGGACGTGCAGGGAGTAGGAGTAGAAGTAGATCATCTGCAAGGTCAGGAGCTGAAATTAACGCCAACACTAATGGGAAAAGAGGAATGGTTCTTCCATTTGATCAACATTCTATCACATTTGATGATATTATATACTCTGTTGACATGCCACAGGTAACTCAAGTCATAAATATCTTAAATTGAAAAAATTTCTTGTAGTGGCTTTCAAATTAATATTGTCCCAAAAGCAGAAACTTGAGACTTGAATATTTTGATTGGACTTACAGGAAATGATGAGCCAGGGTGTTATTGAGGATAAATTGGTGCTTCTGAAGGGTGTGAGTGGTGCTTTTAAGCCAGGTGTTCTCACAGCTCTGATGGGTGTTAGTGGTGCTGGTAAAACAACTCTGATGGATGTGCTGGCTGGTAGGAAAACCGGTGGATATATTGAAGGGAACATCACAATATCAGGATTCCCAAAGAACCAAGAAACATTTGCTCGAATTTCTGGGTACTGTGAGCAAAATGACATTCATTCTCCTCATGTTACTGTGTATGAGTCCTTGCTTTACTCAGCATGGCTCCGCTTATCCTCTGAAGTTGATTCAGAAACCAGAAAGGTCGGTATCTAAAAGGTCACTTAGCTTCATGGTTTTTCTGTTTGCATTTCTTCCTACTTTCTTTAGTGCAATCGATTAAGCTCAATAAATCAGATTCTATTGTTAATTGTTAAGCATGATTCCATAAAGAAGATGTTTGGGTTTGCATTAAAGATCTTGACTATTATATCACTACCAGAAATCCTGATTCATGGTTCTAAAAAACGGTTGCAGATGTTCATTGAGCAAGTCATGGAGCTTGTGGAGCTAAACCCATTGAGGAATGCACAAGTTGGGTTACCTGGTGTGAATGGTCTCTCTACTGAGCAGCGCAAGAGGCTCACTATCGCAGTTGAGCTTGTGGCAAACCCCTCCATAATATTCATGGATGAGCCAACTTCAGGTCTAGATGCAAGAGCTGCTGCAATTGTTATGAGAACAGTTAGGAACACAGTGGACACTGGAAGAACAGTTGTGTGCACCATCCATCAGCCAAGCATTGACATATTTGAAGCTTTTGATGAGGTAAGGACCATTAACTATCAACAGGCTAGGTGCAAATGTGTTGGTTAACTTGGTTTTCTTCTAGATTTGAGTATGACAAATATGTAACATGTATTTGCAGCTTTTCCTAATGAAACGTGGAGGACAAGAGATATACGTTGGGCCATTGGGACACCACTCATGCCATCTTATAAAGTATTTTGAGGTAGGATTCTTTGAAGATCATAACTGCAAACATCCAAAAGCCATAAATCTTTATCTATGTTGTATATTTCCTAATGCATATACCTTTCCCTCACTTCTAGAGTATTGAAGGAGTCAAAAAAATTAAAGATGGTTACAATCCAGCAACTTGGATGTTGGAAGTCTCATCTTCAGCAGAGGAAATAAATTTGGGTGTTGATTTTACTAATGTGTACAAAAACTCAGAGCTGTACAGGTATGTTCAATGTTATTTTAAATGCTTTATAAGACTGAAAAACAATTCTACCATCTGGGCAATGTATAAATAAGTTCTTTTTTTGTAGTCATGTTCTTTGAATTTAAGGCTAAAACTTCTGTGGTGTATATTCATTAGGAGGAACAAGGCATTGATTCAAGAGTTGAGCAAGCCTACTCCCAATAAAAAAGAACTCTATTTCCCAACCCAATATGCACAGCCATTTTTCACTCAATGCATGGCTTGCTTGTGGAAGCAACACTGGTCCTATTGGCGCAACCAACCATACACTGCCGTGAGATTTCTGTTCACAGTTTTCATAGCGTTGACATTTGGGACAATGTTTTGGGACCTTGGTACCAAGACGTAAGTTACTGCTACAAAACTTTGCGAAATTTTGAACAATCCATTGGTTTACTACTACATTTTAATACCTTCAAGTTTCAAATTGCAGCGAGAGGCAACAAGATTTAGCAAATGCAATGGGTTCCATGTATGCTGCTGTTCTCTTCCTTGGTGTCCAAAATTCTACGTCAGTGCAGCCTGTAGTGGCAGTTGAACGAACTGTCTTCTACAGAGAAAGAGCTGCTGGAATGTATTCTGCATTGCCATATGCATTTGCACAGGTAACTAGCTAGGGTCACATCTTGCAAGCTTAACCTATATAAATTTACAGTATTAGTATACAATAACTATGTATGTTAATGGAACTTCGTGTCTTTGTCACAGGCTGCAATTGAGCTCCCATATGTTTTTGCACAAGCTGTGTTTTATGGCGTCATAGTTTATGCAATGATTGGGTTTGAATGGACTGTTGCCAAATTCTTTTGGTATCTATTTTTCATGTACTTCACATTGCTATACTTTACCTTCTACGGCATGATGACTGTGGCTGTGACGCCAAACCACCATATTGCCGGGATAATAGCGTCCACATTTCTTATAATATGGAATCTATTTTCAGGATTCATAATGCCGCGACCTGTAAGTATTTTCCAGTTTTGATGTGCAGGTTTTCACGTGTACAAATATATCTAACAATTACTAACTCTTTTTCATTTTTCCTTTTACTTTCATTAATCTACTTGGAAATCAACAGAGGATTCCTGTATGGTGGAGATGGTACTACTGGGCATGTCCAATAGCTTGGACTTTGTATGGATTGATTGCATCACAATTTGGAGATATAGAGAAGCTTATGACTGACGGCAATAGAGACCCAGTGAAAGAATATATTAAAAGCTCTTTTGGATACAAGCATGATTTTCTAGGAGTGGTTGCAGTTGTAGTTGCTGGGACTGCTGTCCTCTTTGCATTCATCTTTGCAGTTTCCATCAAGGTGTTCAATTTCCAAAGGCGATAGAAAGTTGTTTTGATTATTTTGTATAGTATGTTTCCAGCAAGTTTAAGATGTTTTGTCTCTTACATCAACAAGATGTATCTTGAAGCACTTTATTATTGTTATTACTATTTATTATTTATTTTATTCAAAGCACTTGGATTATTGATATTAGTATGTTTTAGGATTCATGCTATCCAGCTAGTCCAAGATGTTTTGTCTCTTGCACCAACAAAATGTACCTTAAAGCACTTGATTATTGTATTACCTTGTTTTTTTATTTGTAATACTTATTATTCACAAATTATTTTAAACAACTTTACACAATCCAAAGAACAACCAGTGATTTGAAGTCACGATTTTCACTTGACTTCAAGTCACGAGTTTAGTTTTTTTTTTTTTTTTCAAAGCACTTGATTATTTATATAAAATAAAGAGAATATTGCAATTTCCCACCCTAAACTATAACTCATCCACAACCGAAGAATAAGCATTTGTCAACTCATTCACATCCTAAACTTTAATATGATCACCCTTTCACCATCCCCCAGCTCTCTCTCTCTCTCTCATCCTTATTCTTCTTCAGCTCTTCTATGTATAGACTTAGTCCTCATTTGAAATCCTCTAGTTTCTTTCCAACTCACATACCATGGAATATAAGACTTGGAGATAGGCATAAGTAGCTACTACCTTCTCATGGGTATCCTTCACTTGGGCTTCGTCGATAGAATGCTTCTTCTCATTGGTATCCCTCACTTGGGCTAAGTTAGACTCGTAAATTTGAACATGGTGTGAAAATTGTTGCTCTTAGATGGACTTCACATTAAATTGAAGGAATGTGAAAATAGTTGCTCTTAGATGGACTTCACACTCAATCGGGCCAGTTGGACCAATACATAATAAACCCTGATATATCTTTAACACATGGCTTGTGAAAGCACAAGATTGCGGGACATAGGATACAAGATTGAGGAATTGAGTAATTTAGCCCTTCTTAGACAAAGACCGAGGGTTGAAATATAGAATAAGGAAACTTCGATCTATTGCCCCCAAAATAACGTTCTTTTTTCTTTCTTCTTTTCTGTTGATAAATTCTAGAGTTACAATAGCCAGTAGGGGAGGGAGAATTTTAACTCAACACTTCTAAATTAGAAACGTCAGAAAGTACTAGTTGAGTTGAAAAGTTCTTGACCATGTTATGCTTTTTTAATATAAACTTATATTTTACTGCAGAAAAGGAAGTCGCTTCATCTAGCCTTCACCAAATACTACAAACCTCCCCAAAGTTATCCAAATTTATATTTTCATGACTGAAAAGTAGCATCTTTTATTTTTTTTACTAGTGATATATAACGATTAATCCATTGCGAGCTATTTATCCATGTTTTGTGAAGCCATTTGATAGACAAGCTACAAATGTGCTTGCAGGTTGTAAATGACTAAACGGTAGGTTTTTATTTATTTATTGAGAAAGAGAATTTCAACCTATGAAATCCAATAAATGTTATTCGATACAACTAATAATGGGCGTTGCACGAATAATTCTGTAAGCTTCTTGTGCGAAAATTATATAAAATATTCAAAATATTTTAAAGTAATAATATCAAGTAATGTTGCGATAACAAGAAAGAGGTTTTTGTTAAATTAATGATGTAATACAAAATTAAGAGGATGAAGAATTTAGACTATAGAGTAAATTGGAAATTAGTTATTATATGGTGTAATTAGTTGATTGTTTGTTTAATCATAATGTTTGTTACTTTTTTTTTTAGAGAGTTTCAACCCATGATGTCCACTCCTAATGATGGCTATTTATCATCAAACCAAAACACCGATCGGTTATTTTGTGTAGGCAGAGATTGAACCCCAGATCTCTTATTCAACCATTAGAAACTTTACCAGTTGAGCTTAATATCATATTAATTTATTTTATATCATATTAATGTTTAGTTGTCTTATGGAAATATCATAGAATTTTATAATAAAATTCTATTAGTATGATATAACTATTTTCACGAAGTGTTAAACTTACGATAATCATACTTCAATAACATAAATATGACATAGATTCTACCGCCCTAAACTATATTTTCGATTACACTTTACACCCTAAACTTTGGATTTCCATTCAAGTTAATAGCAAACTTGACATCGGCGTGCAAAGTGTAACAAGGGTCATTGTTTAGGGTGCAAAACATGCATTCAAAAAGTTTAGGGTGCAACGTATAATCTATAGTATAGTTTAAGGTGATAAAATGTAATATCCCCTATAAAAGAGAAATTATTTTAATTATAAAGTGGATATATTTATTAACTCTATGTATAACTAGTATTATTTCCGTACGATGTATGGCTTGATGAAGATTTATATATAAGCTAAATTTTTTTAAAAAATAATTAAAACAAAATTATTAAAGAAATAGTAATAAAAAATTATATAAAAAAAGTAAATAGTTTTAAGGTCTGATTGTTTAAAGTTTGGATGAAAACAATAAGTAAGATGAATTTATTAGATGAAGACATAAGCGTAAGTTGCATCTTGAGAAAAAAAAAAAAAGTGAAAACAAATTCAACAACATGGGGTGTATTGTTGTGGACACCCCACTTTGCAACTTACATATAACCTCACATGGAAGGTAAAACAGTAATTTCATCTTGGAAATAGGTATCTTAATTTCGGTCAAAATTGAGTAAGATACGATTTTTTGAATGTGTCTTTGCGAGGAGCTACGGGAAAAACCGAATTCTTAGTAATTTTGCTTGCTCATCACTCCCACCAACCTCCACATTTAATGTACTAGCCTTCCCCAAATATTGAAATAAGGTTTAGGTTCATGATTCTCTTTGATCCTTTGTCAACCCTCATTAAAAATGCCATTTCATTCATATTTTCTCCACCATTACTATATAAACCCCCCCTTCCCCTCCTCCATTCCAAAGTACACAGAAACACCCTCTTTTCTCCCTTCTTGAGTTCTAGTGAAGTAGAGTAGTTTTGTCATATCTTGGTGTTCCTGAAACTTATGTTAACGAGTAAGACTCACTCTCCTTCTTCTAGTTCTTCTTCTCTACTCCACCCTTAGAACCTCCACCAAAAGCCTCCTCCTTCATCGTGTGAATCTTGTCTGTAAGTATAATCCATTTCCCTAAATTGTTTTTCATGTTTCTATAATGTTAATTTAAGATTAAATCATGCTAGTGATTATTTGAACTCCTTGAATATGTTTAAATGTTCTTAAACGTTCATATGTGTTCTTCACATGTTCTTAGTTGTTCATCACATGTTCATGCATGAACTAGTTTTGATCTTAAATCCACATCCAAAATATGAAAAACATGTTAGTTTCATAATTCTCTCAAATCCTTGAATCTATGATATCACCATCCACACACATTTACTAGAATTTATTTTTCAATCGAAATGCAATGATTAATAAATGGAATTAGGGTTTATCACATGCACACACATTAAATTCAACATGCAAATTGATTTATGATATATCAAATGATATGATATGAATGTTGGCCACTATAGTCTAGAAGACCGGTCTCACTAAGCAAGGTGGGTGCCTAACACCTTCCCATCTTATAACATAGCCTCCGAACTTTGATCAAGGGTTGATAGATCAATGCTTATCCATGTAATATTCAATTTCTAGATTGTAACTAGGAAATAAAGCCATGTACTTTATCAAATAAAGTATCTAGGACCAAAGCCATGTAATTTCTTATAATCAATGTAAATTAAATTTTTAATTAATAAAATGATGAATTATTCGATTATGATTTTCTCATTTTTTTCAGTAATTAAATAAGTGGTGACTCCATTGTGTACATGCAAGTTAGATTTGAGCTTATTTATGGGAGTGAAATAAGTTATCTAACAGTACATCTACATGAGAAAGCTCGAAAAGATGCAAGCTTTGACAAGACACTCAAACAAGAAATAAAGAAAGTGATGGTAGAACATGAAAAAGACACATTTAGAAAAGAAGAAGAAGCTAATTATCAAAACAACATAGGATGTACATGAAAAATCCTAGAGAAGGGATAAAAAACCACAATTTGAGCAAGAACGTAACATTCTTGCTCGACTCAGCTTGTATTATGTATGAGAAAGAGATCAGTTTACAATGAAGTTGTCTTTCTTTCCTACCAACACTCCACTTTCATCTCAAAATATCTACTTGGGTTCTTGCCCTAATAGCACAATTGCATGTTCCTCTTATACTCTAAGGAATATGGTTAAGTACAAAGGATAGGTGTCAAGTCATCATATTCTTTCTTTTGGATCTTTTCACAGCTGTGATATTATCTGTTGACTAAGGGATAAGAACTACGCCAACATGGCACAAGAACCCATAGGTAGGTAACTTTGCCACTATTTGGGAGACAAGTCTTGGTCATCAAGAAGGACATCAAGAATACTATGATTGGTACATGTCTCTCCAAGGTGACTTATTGTGGATTCAACCAATAAGGGGTGTCCTCATAGCCTTCAACTTTGAAAAATCACTATGTTCCTTTTTGGTGATTGCTTGAGTACCGTGTCAGATGTAAATTTCACTTCCTTCCCAAGGCAGTCACACCTTTAGTACTGACCAAGACAAAATCTCTTAGCCAACACCTACTCTCTCTTCCCTCATAGTTGCTCCACGTGTAGAGTCCAAATTCAGCCACTTATACATTCTCCCATGCCTTGGTGGTGTTATGTAGATTAGCCTCCTGATTGTCAATGGCGTTTAATAGCAAAGGCCTTTAACAGTCACATTGGTTCAAGCATTAACACTCCAGGAATCATGCCCTGTGACGTTCATAAATGTCATTACTCCTCATAAATGCCATGTCTCTTCACTTAACTGCAGTTGGGGATTTAAATAGGGAATGTTTCTTCTTTAACCTTTGTTCCTTTTGTATCTTTCTAATTTTTCTTCAAAAAAAAACTTTAACCTCCACAAAAATGTCAAACTCCTCTTCTGATGGTTCCAACTCCCCACAGCACTCCTCAAACTCTTTTGAGAGTGCTTCCAATGATCATACTCCTTCCCCACCACCAAGCCCCGTGCACCCTCCTCTCCCTTTTCCCATTCACCCTTTACCTCCTCATGTCTTCATTCCCAAGGAGGTTGCTCCTTTTGACTGGAGTGATGAGGTGGAGAACTCCAAGGAACTTCGGTTGAGGGTTGAAGAGGAAGCTGAGGAGGCAGTGACCGCTGCATTCTTGGATGCTCCCACTCGCCGTAGGAGAAGGCAAAGGCTTGGTCGTTCAAGCTCAGTGTCTAGCGCTTCAGGGCTTTCTGACTCCAAGGAGGCAAATTCCTCTAATAGCTCTTCTAAGGGCTCTTCTGATAGCTCTGACTTGAGGGATGATGAAGGCAAAGAAGAGGAGGAAGAAGAGGATGATGATAATGATGAAAAGGAAATGGAGTATCTGGCTTTGAATTATCCCCAAAAGGACTCTGGGGATGACACGGATGCCTATGCGCCAAAGTCTCCTTAAGTTGCTCGCCATTGAACCTGCTACTATTTCTTTTCTTTTCTTTTTTCTTTTTTTTAAGCCAATCTTTTGTCTTGTGTTGTAAAAAAAAAACTTTATCTTTCTTATTTTGTGTATAAATTTTTGTGTTCTTTTTTTGTAGTTAGAAAAGAGGTGATAGGCCATAAGGGCCAAATCATGTAAATCCCTCTTTTCTGTTTTGTAGAAAAAATTTTAAACACAAAAATATATGAAGGAAAGAAAGTTATTTATTATATGTTTACTGTTTTTCTTTCATGTTATATTATATGTTTATTTTATCATATATCAAATTCTTGCACAACATGTAAGGATAAACATGTCAGTTAATAAAATGTGAAATGCAATAAATTAGATCATACCTGTTAGTGAAGGGTTGCGCCTTTGCCCTTGGACTATAAAGGTAGTTTTCTTTATTTTAACACCATCAACTGCCATTCTTTATTAGAGATTCAGTTTCTTCCCTATGCTGACACATGTCAATTTTGAAAAGATGTCTCCCTTTTTGAACCACTCTCTTTTGGTGGGAAATTACTAACTTCTCAAAATATAAAATGAAAAAAAAAAAAAAAAAATTCCTTCCTTATTTTTCACCTTTTTTTCCTTATCTTCTTCTTCTCCTTCTTCAACTTGAAACCCAGAATTCTTCTCACAGACCAAATCATGGGTGTGAAATGTGGTTTACGATCCAGCTTTGCTAAATTTACAGAATCTTCTGCCTCAAAAGGTAACAAACCCCTTCTAGGAGGAGATGAAAATCCTTCCATAGAAAAATAGTGGATCATCCCTCCCTTCTTTGAAGATTACCTATTTGATAAAAGTCTCAATTGGTTCTCAACCCCTTGCTCTGAAGACCCTCCCTATGCAGCATATGGGGAACTTGATGATCTTCTAACTACGGATCTAGAATTAAAGCACATTCCAAGGCTTGGCACTTGCAGGGGAGATTTTACTCCCACCATAGATGTGGTTTTCAAATCTCACACTTTAGTTTCCAGAGGTTGGAGAAGCTGGTGTAGAAGGGTGTTGAAGATTACCTATTTGATAAAAGTCTCAATTGGGACTCAACCCCTTGCTCTGAAGACCCTCCCTGCATAGCATGAGGGGAACCTGATGATCTTTTGACTATGGATCTAGAATTGAAGCACATTCCAAGGCTTGGCACTTGCAAGGTAGATTTTACTCCCACCATAGATGTGGTTTTCAAATCTCACAATTTAGTTTCCAGAGGTTGGAGAAGCTGGTGTCGAACAGTGTTAGCTCATCCTCCCTTTGTGGATATCCTGCAGAGAGTAAAGCTTGTGGAGAACATCCTTGTATTTTTCTAATTTAGAGATTAGCAAGGACAGTGAAAGTTTTCTTTCTCTTCAGTACTACTGGAACTCTGTCACTCATACATTCTTCACCGGATGTCAAGAAATCTCTATTTCTCTAGAAGATGTCTATGAGATATTGAGACTTCCCCTGTTCGGAGATGATGAGGTAGTCAACATCTCTTTATCTCTTGATGAGTCTAAAGCTATGAAGTTCCTTAAGGATGCAGTGAAGAAAACTTTGAAGAAGCCAGTTCTGAAAGTGGTAAGGGAAGGGAAAGCCCCCAGCGAGGAAATACCCGAAGATGCAAGTGTTGGTGGAGGCAAAGGTTCCAGGGCCAACTTCTGGGGATGGATCAGATATTTTTGGAGGGAATATGCTAATGGCGTGGATGAGGAAGCTAGTAGAGACTCCTTAAAGGAAGGCACTGACTTTTTTGTTGGTGAACTTGAAGTATCTTATGAACTTGAAGCCTTTATTGCCTTTTTACTTTCTTGCCTTCTGTTTGAGGGATATCCTCATAAAAAGATTCTAAGTAGACATTTCATTTTAGCTGTTAAAGCTAGAGGATAATCTTTCCCCCTTGCCCCATATTTTTCAAGAACTTTATATTTTCAACTAGATCATTTTACTCGTGACTTGCAACGCTCCTGGGATAGATTTCAAGTTAAAACTTTCATACCTGTTGCTTTTTTACAACTATGGTTATGGGAACACTTTAGGAATTATGCTCCTATTCCTAGAGTGTAAAACTCTTATAAGACCAGTCTACCATCACCCCAAGGTTTGCCACGCTCTTGGTGTTGGAACAAAGTGGCAATATCTTCAAACAGTTTCCTTAGCAAAGTGTTAGATGATCCTACTGATTGGACAGCTAGATCATACTCTGCTTTGGAGGGTGGACTTCCTCCACTATTCACTTCCCTAGAAAGCATCTCTGTTTCTCATTTCAAAGATACCCCCTAGTCTGCAGAAGAACTTTCTTTTGTGGCTTGTCCTTTTCCTTCTCATTTTCAGGCATGTTTTCAAGATGAGTAAGAAACTCAAACCTACAACCCCCATAGGTTTGCCCGTCAACTTGGTTTTGACCAAGGCATATTAGGACATCTTTCTACCTCAGCTTTGCCTGTTGTGATAGCTTCTTTAGCCTTTTAAAAGGAAAATATCATCAAGATTTTAGTATTAAGCCCTGATATCCCCTTCACTTCCCCTACCAGAATTGGACTACCTTCACCTAAGTTCAAGTCTTGGTGGTCCAACATCAGAGAACATGTTAGGAATTTTGGGGAAAGTGGTGCCTAACAAGTGGACATTCCACATATTTTTCAGGGAGATTTTACTTTGAAGCCCCTTCCAAACACCAAACCTTCAAGCACCAAGAGAAATAAGAATGCAAAATCCCTTTCTAGTAAGAAGCCCAAGGTACCCTCTTTTCTTTATAGTGACTATTTCTTGTAACCTCTTCTTTTATTCCTGAACTCAAGTAACTTTTCTTATTTTCTCCATTTTTGACCTTTGACAGGTTACAGGCTCTGCTTCTCAAGCTCAACCTAAATCTAAAATCACTTCTTCAACCCAAGAGGTTTTTGTACAAGAAATGACTTCCAATGAAAATATAGGGTCTAACACTGAAATGGAGGACTTAAATCGGGTGTACACCAAAAATCCTCAAGAAAAATAAAACTTAACAAAAGCTACTTCCAAGGGACAAGAGGGTGAAAGCACCCAGACAAAACCTGATCCATTGCTCTAATTGGCTTCTCCCAATCTAAGAGCAACTTGTTCTCTATTGCTCTCTATATATCCCAAAACCATGAAGGATACCTGCAAGTGGACCCTGTCTTTTAGGGGCTTTCTCTTAAAACAAATTGGGTCTATCATATCCTAACTGCAATCAAAGGGTAAAGAGGATTGTCAAGCTCTTCCCCTTGACAACTTCCTTTCCACACTGAGCGAGGTTGAGAGCCTAAATGTTAATGTTAGCAGGTTAAAGAGCCGTGTCACTGCATTGAGGGACTTAAAGAAGGTAGGACCCTCTGTTCATGCTTCCTTGTCCTCACTTCGTGAACTAAGAGTTGTTGAGGTCTAAAAAAAAGTCACCATGTTGCACCAAGTCCCAAAATGGCATATAGAGTTGAACTCCATGAGAAAATAAAAGACTTGAGCCCGCAATAAAGAAAAAAATATGGTAGGCCCAACTCCATTGTGGGATTTAGGGAAGAACCCAGACCCATGAAAGGATAGGCCTTAGAATTCATGAAACAAAGGGAAGAAGAAAAGAGCCTAGCCTGCCAAGGTCAGAAAACCACTAGGTGGTCCAATGGTAAGAACTGGACCAGGATACCCAGGGACAGCCAAAGGCTCAGGATCCTCGGGATGTGTAGCAAAGTCAGGATGAGATTAAGACAGCTCAAAAGGAGTGCCAAGAAACACAAGGAATGAGAATAGATACGTCCTTATTAGCCACCCAATGATGCAAAAAGGAACCAAAAAGCTTGGAAACCAACAATTCATGAGCAAGGGGCTAGTACCTCGGGGAACCTAGAATGAAGAACCACGAAGGGAAGTAGCTGGGGAGACTTTCAACCTAGCAGGAAGGAATCGGCTCACTTAAGAAAAATGACAAGAGGAAGGGCAGCCAAAAACTGAGTCTGAAAAGGGGTGAGAGGCCTTGAAGGAAGAAGGACCAAAGGTCAGCTCTTTAAAGACACCCCAAAATGGAAAGTCAGTTGTAGACTTTTGGGGAAGAAGCATCAAAAGGAGAAAATTATGAGAAATAAGGAAGGGACCAGCCACCAAGGTTGTTGGCACAACATTGGTTCTGATACCTAAGAGAGCAAATGGGGGAAATCAGTGGTACCTCGGAACCCTAGGATGACACTATAAAAGGGGGAAGCAGCCAACAGTGAAGGGGCATTCAAAAATAGTGCATTAGAGTAGAATCAATGAGAAAACTCTGTTAGAATTCAAAGAAAGTAAGAAAATAGAGGGAAATACCACCCGGTATCCCTAAAACAGCCACTAGAGAACACACTTGGATTCAAAATGATTCAAATTTTGCAAGTCATAGAGGCCTAAAGAGCCATCTAAGTCTGTGATTTTTGAACTTATTTGGATCTTGTAATACGTCCTAGTGAGCATGATGTATTACACAATTGAGAAATCAATGACATAGTATCTTAAGGACCCTTAATGTTTACTTTGTGTCTGTCTCTATTGCATTGCCCCTTTATTGTTTCTTACTTTTCAATGCATATATTTCTTGTTTGCTAGTATGTATGTATTGTAGGATTTCTGCTTTGTGCACCATCTGGTTTGTAATCAGCCCATTTAGCTGCGGTGAACCAAGCCCAGTCCTTTAAAACAACAAGTAAGAGGACCCAAGGTTCTTGTGTCTACTTGGGCTTGGGTACTGTCCAAAAAGGACCCTTACAAGAGTTAAGGAGAACTCATGTATCAACAAAGCAAAGGAAGCAGAATCAACGTTACAGGTGCATGTCACTTCAATTACTCAGCTCCAAGAATCAATCAAAAGACTTCAAATGGAATTAACATCCCAACAAGAAGCAAGTTCTGCCCTTCAAACTTAACTAGAAGGTGTCACCATAGAACGTAACTCTTTGAGGAAAGAGATTGAGAATTTTGAAGGTGAGCTAAGAGCTCTAAGCAATCTAGACTTCTCTCTTGAAAATTTTAGTTTTCTCACAAACATTCTCTTTTCAAGTTGTAATAATTTTTTGTGGTCTTGAAAGGCCATGGGGTTGTACTATAACTTTACCATGCCTTATTTTGCCAAACTATTTAGACTTTGCATGCATATTATGAACAACATCATATGAAATGACTGCATATAAGTCTTTGTTTATAATAGTATGAGTTTTGCAAAACATAAAATCATTTTGACATGATGGCCACACAAAAAAAAAAAAAAAAAGTTTTTACAAGGTTAAGCATGATATTTCTTAAGGTGGGCTCCGCTAGTGGGGCTATATGCCTTTATACCTACTTGATCCTTCAACCAATAATGTCTTGTTGCATGTGCTTTCTCTACTATGTATGGTCCTTCCCATTTTGGAGAAAACCTTTGTTTAACAGCTCTAGCAACTCCTCATACATGCGGGGCAGCTTTCCGAAAAAAAATTCTCCCACTTGAAACTTCCTTTCTTTAACTTGGCCTTCATGCTTAGCCTTCACATTAGCCTGGTAAAGGCGGTTATGAGAGGCACCATTGTCACACATTTTCTCCATAATTTCCAAAGTGTCTTCTCTGGGTATCCCTGCAATCTCTGCCAGTTTCACCGCTGGCCTTACTAAATCTATTGGGATAATAGCTTCTGTGCCATAGACTAGAGAAAATGTAACTTGTGATTTGGCTATTCTATGAGCCCACAGAGCTATAGGAAGCTCGTCCTTCCACCCCTTTCCATTCTCCTTAGTCATTTTCCCAATATCTTCAATAATCTTTTGTTAGAGGCCTCAGCTTGACCATTTCCTTTGGGATAATAAGGTGTAGATGTCATGTGAGAAATGGAGTACCAGTCTGTTAAACGATGCACATCCTTGTTCAAGAATGGCATGCCATTTTCAGAAATAATTCTGTTGGGTACCCCAAAATGATATATTATATTCTCCCTCAAGAAATTAGCCACTGAGCTACCTGTTGCCCTCTTTATAGCCATAGCTTTTACCCACTTGGTAAATAGCTTAGTGGCTACCAATATCCATGTACATCCTTCAGAGAGGGGGTTTATAGGTCTTATAAAATCCAGCCCCCAGCTATGGAATAGATATGGAGCCATAGTTGGATGAAGACTCTAATGGCTGGTGTGTATTTCGTCTCCCCACCATTGGCATTCTTGACACTTCTTTGCAAAGTCTTGAGCATACCTTTGCATTGTGGGACAGTAATATCCCTAGTGCAAAGCCATTTGCCACAATTTTCTCCCGAGTGTCCTGTTGGTTCTTCTCCTTGCAGGTCTAAAAGAACGCCATTAACTTCCTTAGTAGGAATACATACCATCCATCTCCCTTAGAAACTTCTGTTGAACAATTTCTCATCTACCACTTTAAACCTGGTCACATATTTTTTTAACTTTTCTCTTTGTACACGATCAGCAGGAAATATACCTTGCAAGAGGTATCTCAAATATGGATCCTGCCAATCTTCTTCCTATAATTTGACATTAAGCACTTCTGCATGATCTGAAGGAATAACATAACAAGTCTTACAACTCTGTTGTTCTTTCTTAGCATCATTGGCCATTTCTGGCCAGAAGATCCCTAACATTTTCAATCTTTTGTAGAGGCTGAAATCGAGATTTACACCACTAATATCATAGCGCAATCTGTGAAACAATGTCAGTCCCCCCTGTCTTGAAACACACTTCATCAGCAAACCTTCTACTCCCCTGAGAAACAAATCCCCGTTGATCCTAAGGAAGTCTTTCATATTTGCTGGTAACTCTGACCTAACATACTTCCCTTGAGTCATTGCTTTTAACAAAGGTTTTCACCAATCTTAAGGGAAACATAGCTCATCTTGAACTAAACCAAGTTGCTTCTCAACTCGGAGTGTCATCTTTTCTTTCTTCAATACAGACTTAGTGGCTAGAGTAGCTAGTAAGTCAACAAGCTTGTTTTCACCTCTGTTAACCACCTTGTACTCTATGAAAGTAAAGTGTTCCATGATTCTTTGCACTGCAGCTCTTTAAGCAACCAAACTAGGATTCTTTACTTTGTAAATTTCTTTAACCTATCTTATTACCAACTCAGAGTTACCAAATACCTTCAACTGTTTTATGCCTAACCTTCCGGTAGCCTTCAGCCCTACCAACAAGGCTTCATATTCCATTTCATTGTTAGAGCAAGGAAAGTGTATTTTATAGGCAAATGTATGCTCTTCCCCTAGTGACTTTAAGACTACTCCCATCCCTCCTCCTTGAATTTTAGATGACCCATCAAAATAAATTGACCACTCTTGCTCCTCTATCACCATAATTTCCTATTGAACGGGTAAAAAATCACTTGTCCTAGGAAAATTAGCCAGCAGATCAGCTACTGCCTGGCGGTTGGCCATAGGCCCTCCATATCAAGGCACGATGTCAGGATGGCCCATTGTGCCATTCTTCCTGATAATTGAGGGCATGTCAAAAGATACTTCATGGGATTACACTTAATCACCAATTGCACATGATGTCCTAGAAAGTAATGATTGAATTTCATCATAGCAAAGGCTAAAGACAAACATACTTTCTCAACTGTTAAGTATCTTAACTTTGGTTCCTTCATAAGCTTGCTTATATAGTACACTGGCTTCTCTACCCCTTCCTGCTCCTAAGCTAACAGTGCTCCCAAGTATTGCTCGGTATTAGCTATGTACAATAGCAAGGGTTTCCCAGGTACAGGGGCCATCATGGTGTGCAAATCCCCCAATATCATCTGAATCTTCTTAAATGCCTTTTGGCATTGATCGTACCATACAAATGTTACCCCTTTCTTTGTCTGCTCCATGAGAGGCTTTAAGATCTCATCTAGGCCAGAATGAATCCTCTTAAGTAAGAAACATTTCCCAAAAAGCTTCTTAACTTCTTCAGAGACATAAGAGGGCTAAAAGTAGCTATTGCTTCAGCCTTTGTAGGGTCCAAATCAATCCCCCTATTATGAACAAGAAATCTCAAGAATTTCCTTGAAGATATCCTAAAGGCACACTTGGAAGGACTCATCCTTAAATTATGCTCTTTTCATCTTTCAAAAACTTGTCTTAGGTGCACTAAGTGCTTTAAAGGGATTCGTCACTTTTACCACAAGATCGTCAATGTAATCTTTTACCTACTTATGCCACATGTCTCCAAAGATTACGGTCATGGTTCTTTGGTATGTTGGACCTACACTCTTCAATTCAAAAGGCATCACCCTATAGAAATAATTCCCAAAAGGTGTCCTAAAAGCAGTTTTTGGGGCATCTGTTAGGTCCATAAGGATTTGATTATACCCACTATAACCATCCATAAATGAGAAACGCTCATGACCAGCCATTGCATCTACTAGGATATCAACATTAAGAAGTGGGAATTCATCCTTTGAACAGGCGTTATTTTGATCCCAAAAATCTACAAAGATTCTTATCTAACCATTTTTCTTCTTTACAAGGACTATGTTAGCTAACCAGCTCAGGCATTCGATCTCCTCAATGAATCTCGCCTTTAAAAGCTTTTGTACTTCAAGCTTTATCTTTTCCTCCACTTCCAAACAATATTTCCTTGGCAGTTGTTTCACAGGTTTAGCATTAGGATCCACCTTTAGCTTGTGCACTACCAAGTTCAGGCTTAGACCTGGCATTTCTTGATAACTCCAAGCAAAAACATCCTTGTATTCCTTCAACAAAGCTACCAACTTTCCTCTTTCTTTTTCGGACATATTCTTGCTGATCTTTACCATTTTTTCACCTTCTTCTCTATCACCCATGTTGACTTCAATAAGTTCTTCTTGCACATTCTTAACACCATCATTCATACACTCAGGAGCTTCTTTCACAAACTCCTCAGTTGTATGAACTTCGTCTAGCTATTGTGTTGGATTAAGGGAATTAGACTTGCCATCATCCTTATCCCCTTTCTTTAACCATCAGAATTCATATACCACCCGGCCATCAAGCTCGGTAACCCTTCTTATCTTGGAAGGCCTTTTTGGTTCTACCACTTCGCCATCATCATCTTCTTCTACTTACAAAGCAATAGGATTGAAAGGAAGAATTCTATTCTCACCTTCAAGTTTGTACTCTTGATATAAAGCTGCCTCAGTGAAGTAAAGTTCTACTCTATCAAAAGGCATCTTGGTAGCCTCAATGACTAACGACTTGTTCCTCCAAATGGCCTTCACACATTGATGATATGTGGAAGTCATTGCTTTATACGCCTTTAGCTATGGATGGCCTAAGATGATGTGGTAGGATGTATTCCCTTCCATCACATACATGAGAGTAGTTGCATGAATCGACCCAACCCTAAGGTCCAAAGACACATGCCCAAGAGTATTCTGTTGTAAGGCTCCTATTCCTGCTCCTTGCATTGGCTCTGGAATAATTCATTCCTTTGAAATTCCCAAGGCATCAAAAGTTGGGAGAGGTAGAATATTAGTGGATGCACCAATGTCTACCAATTCCCTTTTGATTCAAGATGCTCCTAAAAAGGCAGTGACATATAAAGGTCTATTACCATCAATAGCTCAATTAACTAGATCTTTGTTACAAAAGGTCACTGAATCTCTTGCTTCTTGGTATACCACTTGCATCAAACTTCCTTCAATAGCAACCACTTCATAATTCCTTTCCATCACCCTAGTCAAGGCTTGGGCTACTTCTCTTCTAGCCATGAGTCTAAGACCTATTCCTTCAAGAAATGACTTTATTTTATCCTCTTGCTGGATTCTCATTACCATTTCTTCATCTACCAATGGTGGCAGTACTAAGCTACTGCTAGCCGTGTTCTCTACTTCTTCTTCCATAGGATCCTCATGACCTATGAAGAAAGTCATTGCCACCTCTGGTCTATGCATCCTTGGGTCAACTCTCTTCCCAGCTTTGATAATCAAATCTCCCTTGGCTACCCTATAATGGAAAATATTCCTCAAAGCATAGCAATCCCTAGTATGATGGTCACATCTCCTGTGGTAGCTACAATAAAATGGATTTTGTTTTTCTTCTTCTGTAGGTTCATGCTTACATTCAGGCAACGTCACTACACCATCTTTCACCCAAGCTTCTAGGATGCTATACAACTCTTCAGTGGACACAGTAAAAGGCGGGGGAATGCCACCTCTGTCCCTCTTCTTTCTTTGGCCACCTTTTTAGGTTCTTTTGTCATAGCAACCTCCATCTTCTTGTTTTCTCTCCTCCACGGTTGTCTAGGAGCACTCACAATTTGTGAAGTTGAACCTTTTGAAGGCTTCCTTACAAACATACTTGTTCTCCTTGCAGCTTCCACAAGCCTTGTAAAACTAGAGATCTAAAGATTCTCTAAGTAAGGCCAATATTCATACAACATACCTGTGATACAAACATTCACCAGCCTTTCTTCCCCTATAGAATCATAACACAGTAAAGAGATAACTCAAAACCTACAAATATACTCTAGCAATCCCTCAAACACCCTTTGCTTCTCATGTTGTAGATCTAACAACGTGAATTTTTCCTCCAAAGCAAAGAACTCTTTCATGAACTACGTTACCAAATCGTTCCAACTTAGAACTGACCCTGGTGCAAGACTGGTATACCAAGTAAAAGCTCGACCTTCTAAAGACTTAGAGAACTCTCTGAGCCTCAACTCGTGGTCATGAGACTAAGCTGTTAGAGCATCTACATACCACTTGATATGCTCTCTAACGCTCCCTATTATGCCATCATACTTAAGGAATATAGGAGGTGTGTAGTTAGCAGGGTAAGGTTTCCCAGCTATTTCTTCAGGATAAAGAGGCCTGGTATCAACATAAACAAACATAATAGCATGTATGTCTTCCTTAGTTAGATAAGGAAACCCCTGAGGACCTTTATGAGCCTGAAGTATAGCTTTCTCCTGACGTAAGGACTAAAACTCTACCCATATAGTAGCTCAAGAACGTTGAAGGTCTTCAATGGCAGCCATCATCTCCATGCTCTCACGATGAGTAGTCCCATCCGAAGATTCTGCACCTTCAGAATGCATGGATATATGATCTGTACTTGGTTCTGACCGATGGTTCTCACCCACACCAATTAGTATCCCAGTAACCACCTTCTTCCCTAGTGGCATGGAGAAAGTGACTACAAACAGAGATGTACAACCCAACAAAACCCCCTTAAAAAGGAAAATAACCAAAGATCCCTAGCAGAGTCACTAAAAATGTACGTGCAAGTTAGATTTGAGCTTATTTATGGGAGTGAAATAAGTTATCTAATAGTACATCTACATGAGTGTAACACCCCAAACCCATACTAAGGATTTAGATGCACAACTTGTCTTATAAATAATCAACAATAATATAATGGAACAGAGCGTAATTAAATATCCCCAAATAAACTTCAAACCATCAAAATCTTTCCTATGAAATCCATAAAAACAAAAACTTTAACAATAAAGTCTCCAAATACAATCTCAAAGAGTTCCACAAATGCCAAACTCACTATCCTAAGAAAATATATTAAAACAGTCCATCAACTAACATAGCTCCAAAAGAGGTCTTCAATCTATGGCTCCAATGATCTACCCACGAAAAGATATTCCATTGCTTTAATCTGAAAGGGTGGTGAAAAGGGGGGCGAGCTAGAAGCTCAATAAGAGACTACATAACATGAGAATGTCTTTCAAAACAAAACAATAGTATCATTGATAAAATATAAACTTTACAAAACATTTACAAATATTTTTAGCAGTAATATAATATACTTTGTAAAACTGTCAAAAATAAAACATTTAACTATAACGCTGTAATCATTAAATAAAATAATAATCACTTTAGTTAGTAAAAATTACACTAAATAGGTAAACAATATATTATAACGATAAACAATTTTTCCACTTATAAAGATCAATAACAATAAAACAGTAGTTTGATATGGAAAAAATTAAATATTAGCTAGACAAAGACATAAACTGATAAACACTCGGTGGGTGATTTCCATAGGGAATAATAACACTAACCTCAAAGAGGCAACACTAGCTCTAAAGAGCAAACAATAACACTAGCTTCAAAGAGCAAACAATAACGCTACACCACACCACAATAACACTACTTTGGCTGAAGACCAACACTTAACCTTGTGTTGGCAAAGGTTGCATACTGTCTAGCTGATCGTTTAAAAACATTCTTACTTTATTACAATATTGTCAATACCAATCATATATCATATAACAAATACTTTCTCAAAAATATAGTTTTGAGTCATTCTTAACTAGGGCTGGCAAAATAAGCCCAAACCCACCCACTTTAATTAAACCCAAACCCACCCAGTTATTGTTTGGGTTAAATAGGCATCAACCCAATTAGACCCAATAATTATTGGGTTTTAATTTAAAACCCATTCAGCCCTATTTAACCCAAAAACAATAAACCCAAACTCAACCCAACCCTTAACATAAAAACAAAAAAAAAAAAAAAAAAAAAAACCAACCCTTCTCTTTCTCTTGCACTTAACTCAGAGCTCAATTTGGCCGTCAATGGTGGCCTCGGAGACCTCAAAAGGAACCGCCTTAAGATACACTTTCAGAAATGTTCTCTCCTTCTTCATCCTCCTTTGATCGGCGTTCTCGCATTCTTGATCCGACTTTTCTTCATAAGCTCTTTTCAACCTCATAGATCCAATCTTTTCATTCTCTCCCAACAAATTCAGTCCATCGAGGGAAGGTATTTGCTTGAAGGGAAGAAGAGTTATGAATCCAAAACCCTCCAAACTCAAACTAAAATCTATGAAATAGAAACTATCATACATGGCGATGTGTTTCATGGTGATGACAAATCAAACGAAGAGATTACTAGCGTGTCTCCTCCTACACCACCAACTGTGAGTGTATCTCAGCCGCCTCCTCCTCCAAATCGTGGCTTTGATGACTTCAGACATCCCACTACAACTGGTTAGAGCGCTGGTGGTGCTGGGCATTCCATTGAAAACTAGGGCTGTTTAACCCAATGCTCCAGGTCATAGCCCTAAAGTTGGGCATTCATAAAATTAAAATAGATGCAGTTGCAGTATGATTCTTAGGCCTGACTAATGGAAATTTAGGTCTAATTTTTCATTTCCTTTGTGTTCTTACATTTTCTCACTAGCCAAACAAAAAGTAACAGTGTGTTTGTGTACTTTGGTCATTTTCACTTTTGGGGCATTTTTGTAATTTTGATAATTGGGTGGGTTGGGGTTTACCCATAATAATTAGGTTGGGTTGGGTTTGGGTTAGAAGCAATTAGTTAAATGAGTTTTAATGGGTAAATGAGTTTTATATACCTAACCCAATTATACCCACCCCAAACCCACCTAAACCCACCCATTTGACACCCCTATTCTTAACATAGACAGTTTCAAAGTAATATACAATAAATAATAAAATTCAGGTATGTATAAAGCATTGATAATTGTATAAGTTTTTGGAAAATTAACTTTTGCAATTATGTATATATAAATATATTTTTTACCAAAAATATATATAAATATATACGTCTTGAAAGACATCATGTTTTGAAGTCCACTTACCTCTAGTTGCTAATATTCGTAGTCTAGATCCAAAATCAAATGAGCTCTTCCTCCACACCTAAAAGTAAAGGAGTAACACAATTATATAATTAATTCACCTTGATGTATACCATAAGGATGTAAGGGACACTTCCTAATAATTTACTAGTCTTTAAACATCTCTACAATCCTTCATAATATATTACTTCTCCTTACTACTATTATGTCTTTAAGGCTAAAAGAGGTATTACCACATGTAAGGATATCATCTAACGAGAATATGCATGTTGGCGGTCCACCAAGATTTTCATCAAGTCCTAGTAGGTTAATATCAATACAAACATTGTCTAGTTAAGTGTTAGATTCATATTTTCTTTAGGATTTCATATAACACTTCAACGCCACCATGAAATACTCTATGAGATCCATATATATATATATATATATATATATATATATATTCATAGCATCCATAGAAATCTCTACCCGTAAGACATAGCAACCTATATCATGTACTGACTATTAGAAATTAAATCTAATATCTAATACTATATATAATAGCAGAAGCCTTTAACAAGGTGCTGCCACGTTAGGAAAAAAGGCCCCTTCAAATGCTGCCACGTCTACAGTTTAAAGGCTCGCACGTCGCATTGTTTGATGACTCTTTACCAAAAAGAAAAAAACCATTTAAAAACAGTCACACGTCAAAAAACCAAAATCTGAAACAACGCAGCCCAAAACTGTTCATGCCCATCTTCTATTTATTTTATTTGAAACAACGCAGCCCAAAATCCTCCAATCTGTCTTCTATTTCTTCTTCTTCATCGCCCAAATCTCAAATAAACCCTTCAAAATCTCATAACTCTCCCCTCAGAGCCTTCCTCTGCATCTCCAACATCCCCAATGACCGCCTGTTTTCCATTCCCAAGATTCTGCCTCTTAAACCGTTTACAAGGTTTAGGTTGGCGTTCACAACGTCTGAGTATCGGTGGTATACACTATTTTTGGCATGCCGACAAATTGGCGATTGAGACGAATCAAGTTTCAAGGACTAAGACAGTTTCATTGGGGAGACGCTATGTTGTATTTGCTTAATGGGTTTTGGCCAGAATCATATCGGCGTCGGGTAGATGATACGGTGTGTTGGCTTTTGTTTTCGATTTTACTATTACGCTTGCTCTGCCTCTGTGCGCCGTTTGGTTTCATTGGGGTTGCTCTGCACTGCTTTTCTATTTAGTTGCATTGCTCTGTGTTGGTTTTGCTTTTTTGCTATTTACTCTCTACAATTCTCATGTTACCCTATGTGGGTTCAATCCCTTTTGTTTTGTATTTTCCCCTAATCATAGGGACTCGAGGTTTTGGTAAATGGTAATAAGAATTGGGGTGACATGAGGCTTTTATTGTTGTTCTTAAATTCTTAATTAAAGTTAAGAGTTTCAGCATATTTGATAGTTTAATTGTGGCTTAGCCAATTTTATAGAAATTATGCTTCAAAAACGTCAAAAGGGTACTAAGCAGATTGCATCAAAGAAGAATTTGAAGTCTAATGTCTCAATGTAATTTATAAATAACATACTCTTACAAGCAAGACAAACAAATGGACGTACTACATTACCCTATGAATTTTAATGAATTTCATTTTATTGTTAAGTTTTCTATATATTTTTTTAAGAAGAGTAAACTAAATGTATTGTTAAGTTATTGTATGTCATCTTCTTTGTACATATTGCCATGAATTTTTTTGGAAAATTACATTGTAAATAAAGCTGGATTGTTTCTTCAAGATTGCTGGCTTTTGTAAGTTGGGTAAATCAGATTAACAAGTCTGGTTTATTTATTTATTTTTTCCATTAATCCTTCTTTTGCTGCTATGGATTACCTCCACTTTTGGATGATTCTAAATCACATCATGTGACTAAGATTGGTTTGAAAATGTTGCTGATAAAAGGGGTTGGTATGTTACTAGGGATAAAGTCTAAAATTTCATTGATAGTATTCCCCCTCTCCCCTGGTATTGAGTCCATTTTTTAAGGCTTTTGCTACTGGAATAAGCATTAAGTTATGTTTTTATATTAAGGTATATTTTTATACTTTTTTGGTATCATTTTGTTATTTAGCATTGGAGTATTTTTTGTTAAGATAGAAGTGGGATTAATTTATGATTGTGTACGAAATTTGTGAGGACTTTCTTAGTGACATCTCCTCCACTATAGAGTTATGTACATTTTTTGTATGTACCCTTGGTCTGTCTGATTGGAAGCCTTTTATTCTGGTTTTTCTTGGGTTTGAAAGGTGGTTTGGTCTGGTAATAGACACATTATTAATTGGCTTATAGTATGCATCTTAGAGTTTGATAGGCTTCATATTTTGGATGATGTATGTCACATTGTTGGGCTCTTCTACTTTAATGAAGATTTAGAATTTTTTTGGGGAGAATACTAAAAAAAATCAAGTATCTGCAATATTTCATTATGCAGCACTAATACCTGAGGTGGTAGATAATTTGCAGTTGGTTCATTGTGATAACTTTTTTTTTTTTCTCCCTCCAATCTTTCTCTTATCAATTTTTTTTTCTTCCTCAAGTCAAAGCTGATTGATTGTGTTATGTGGAATCTACAACTGTATAGGAATCTTGCTCTTCTATAGTTTTAGAGTTAAGATGAGGACAGGTTCCATGTGCTTTTCCATCTTGCAAGTTCCTAGATGCAGAATCCCCACATTAGCTACTTTTTGGAGGGAAAGCTTCCACAGTTTGAGTAGGACTGACAAAAATAGTTCTATCTTTAGGCTACTTGGTTCTAATATCTATGGGCTTGAGAGAGGTTACATTAGGAAATGGACTCGAAGTCCTGTATTTACAAACGCAGAGGAAGGAAATAAAACCACCCAGCAAAGTAAACCAAGCAACATTGGGCATGAAATTTTAGATTGAGTGGTTTCAAAAAGTGATATATTTAGTGTAAATAAGACAGAGATTAGTCAATTCCACAATACTGAATATTGTGAATCATAAGATTTACTTCCTATAGATTATTGAAATAAAACAAAAAATATATATGACTACATAATAGAAAAATATAAGAGAAAAATTGATTACTTTCAAAAAAATAATCCACGGTATGATTGTTTTTATTGTGTATGTCTTAGTGTTTTGGATTTGAGTACTTATAGATGATTTACTTTTATTTATTTATTTTATGAATAAATGCTTACATAATAATGGGTTTTATGAATAGACTATTACATAATAATGGGTGAAAAGTTTCATAAATTCCATAACTTGGGTGTGCGTATAATCCAATATATTTGTTTTGTTTATCACTACAAGGGTTGTTAACATATTTTCTCTATATCATTGCAGCTTTTTGGGGATTGTGAGCTTTTTCTTTGTCTTTTTTTGTTTTACAATTGAAATTTAGGGCCAAGATTAAGATTCGATGTCGTTTTTATGGGTTATGCCTTATGAATTGGTTTGGTTTTAGAATTTGAGATTCCCATCAACTATTGATTATGCATTTTATTTGTTGTAGGTGGAATTTTGTTTTGTTTATATGTTGTGGCTTGATTATTCACTACAGATTTTTCTTTTTCCTTTTGCGATTAAAAAGTTGGATTCAATGTCCCTTTTAAGGGTTATATATTGGTTTGGATTTAGAATTTGAGATTCCAATGTACTATTAATTATGCATTATTATTTGACTAATATTTTTTTGACTTTCTGTTTCATAAAACTGTAGCCATTTTTCTCTTTTAAACTTTTTGGTTGTAAAATTTTCTCTAATCTCATGGTTTAATTCATTGTGGTTCCTAGGAATGGTAGATTTGGCATTTGAAATTGTGTTGCAAGTTTTAATTCGATTTGATTTATTGTGGTTCCTAGGAATAGCAGATTTGCTATTTGAAATTGTTAGGTAAGTTTTAATTGCTTAAAGTCAGATTCTTTTTTTTAGTCTCTCATAACAAGGAAGTACACACATGATGTGATTTGAAGAAACTAATTTTTAAAATTTTTAGGGGATATTGGACACTATATGCTTAAAAATATTACGTTATTTAAGTTTGAATATATGTAGTAGAAGTATGATAACTAAGTTTATGTTGGATGCAAAGTTCATTAATCTGTAAAATGATCCCGCGCATTGCGCGGGTTAAACACTAGTTTATATAATATCCAAGGATTTTCCTACCTGTAAGCCATAGAAAGAATACAATAGGTTTACCAAGTAATTCCTACCCGTAGGACCTAGTGACCTGAAGCATGTATTGATAAAAGTTTAGAAACTTGACCATGATATAGATTACAAGATTCAAAAGACCTGCCCCGCTACCATGCATAAAATCTAGCAACTAATCACTCAAGAGCTTATCGCCTAATTCTAGACTCTAGCAACGTAGGTTATTTCCATGAAGGTTTGAGAGGAAAAAGTATACCATGTTTCGGTAATACCAACTCAACATCTGTTTTAGTATTTCCTACCCAATAAATGAGTGACACCTATTTCAAAAAATCACATCAGACTATTGCAATAAATGATTAATTTATCTTGAAACAAGTGTCACTCATTTATTGGGTAGAAAATACCAAAACAGATGCTAAGTTGGTATTACTGAAGTATGGTATACTTTCTCGTTTGAGAGAGACATATACCTTACCACACGACCACATGGATGCAGAATTTGTTTCTTGTAATTTTGCACTCTCTCTCTCTCTCTCTCTCTCTCTCTCTCTCTCTCTCTCTCTCTCTCTCTCTCTCTCTCTCTCTCTCTCTCGGTTTCACAAATTACACTATTTTACCTTTCAGCTTTGCACATTAAAACTGTTTTCATCTGGGTTGAAATTTAAAACCCACTAAAACTTATCTCTTTAGCATTTAAGAAGCCTATAAAACTTAAATAAGCTTCCAAGACTTTAATACCCACTAAAACTCATATTAAGGTTATTTAGATAGGCTAAAACTCTAAAGAAATCCAATAACACTTAAACTCCTAATCCAAATAGGTTTTAATCTCTTATCATTTTCCTTCATTGATAAGGAGACTAAAAGTTTAAAATGAATAATCCACAAAAAAAACTCTCATGTTACATCTTCTTTTATTTATTTTCTTTGTAGATATCATAATATAAAATAATATCACCTTCAAAATAAATTAAATAATTCATCAATTTCACTCTAGAAGCAATTAAATTAAATTTAAGTGAGTCAGGTGTTACAATGAGAAAGCTCGAAAAGATGCAAGTTTTGACATGACACTCAAACAAGAAATAAAGAAAGTGATGGTAGGACATGAAAAAGACGCACATTTAGAAAAGAAGAAGAAGCTGATTATCAAAACAACATAGGATGTACGTGGAAAATCCTAGAGAAGGGATAAAAAACCACGATTTGAGCAAGAACATAACATTCTTGCTCGGCTCAGCTTGTATTATGTATGAGAAAAAGATCAGTTTACAATGAAGTTGCCTTTCTTTCCTACCAACTCTCCACTTTCATCTCAAAATATCAACTTGGTTTCTTGCCCTAATAACACAACTACATGTTCCTCTTATACTCTGAGGAATATGGCTAAGTACAAAGGACAAGTGCCAAGACATCATATTCTCTCTTTTGGATCTTTTCATAGTTGTGATATTATCTGCTGACTAAGAGATAAGAACTACACCAACGTGGCACTAGGACCCGTAGGTAGGTAGCTTTGCCACTATTTGAGAGACAAGTCTTGGTCATCAAGAGGGACATTAGAAATACTGTGATTGGTACACGTGTCTCCAAGGTGACTCATTTTGCATTCAACCAATAAGGGGTGTCCTCATAGCCTTTAATCTTGAAAAGTCACTATGTCCCTTTTTGGTGATTGCTTGAGTACCGTGTCAAATGTAAATCTCTCTACCTTCCCAAGGCAGTCACGCCTTTAGCACTGACCAAGAAAAAATCTCTTAGCCAACACCTACTCTCCCTTCCCTCACAACTGCTCACATGTAGAGTCCAAATTCAACCACTTACGCATTCTCTCATGCCTTAGTGGTGTTATGTACAATGATTTTGGAAAATATTATACATATATTATAATAAAAAGTAAACTAAATTAGAGTAAAAAAACATATACATTTTGAGATATAAAAAATTAGTTTAGTAGTTTCATTGCATATTCGTAGCCTTCTCAGGGTAAGATTAATTTTATTTTTTTTTAAATCGTGAAACTAAAGATAAATGCGAAAGAATAACAAGACCATGAAAATCAACTAATTTGTTTTGTACTCAAATATTTCATGCCATGAAATGAAAGTATACCAAACTCTCTTATCATCTTCTACTGATCGATAGTGTGACATTAAGACATGATATGGGCAAGTGTGTATGCATGCATCTTATAGATGATTTAAAATTAAATCATGGTAAAATATGGCTTTACATTACACACCAAATATTCTCTCTATTTATATACCCAAAACAAAAACTATCTAACTAAATTACCCAAACCTAAATTATATTTAAGCCCCTAATTTTAAAAAGAAAAAAGAAAACAAAATTACTCATAGGGGTTTCAGCATCATAATGGTAGTGGGAGGCCTGTATAACAGAGGTGGTGACCCCTTAGATTCCTCTTTCTCTATCTTTCAAATGTTTTGTCAGTCTCAGGACTATTATTTTGGTAATATATAGTGAAACAGTGCGTTTTATTTAACAATCCGCAAAATTTTTGTGTCTCTCTATCTCTCTTGAGGGCCTTATCTGGTTAGCTATTACTATTAGTCCTTAATTATTATTTTTTTACTTTTTTAAAATACTAAAACGGTGGGTATATTAAAAGACATGAAAAATAGAGAAATATGTGGTGTAAGCTTAGTCAATTAAAGATACATTAATGAGATAACCATAAAATAAGTTAATGTGAACTTTTGGCTAATGCTAATTAAAAAAAAAAAAAAAAAAAACATAATGAAAGAAGTAAAAAAATGCTAAATGCAAAATTAGAGCATCACGTGGCAGGGTCTCATACACTCCCGCATGAGGTTTTTAGGCTCTCTGCTTATATATATATATATATATATAGATTGATGATTAAAAGAAACACGTTAGTGTGCATTAAATATAAAGGGAACTAAAGAGTTAAGAGAGAGAAAGAGGTGGACTAGTTTTTGCTGAAACAATTAACCTACATCTTTTCAAATTATTTTGTTTTTTTGAGAGAAATCTTTTCAATTTCTAAATGGCTGTTGAATTCATTTTTTGAGAAGAGGTGAGGTGGAAGGTCAAAGGCAATAATTACTCTAATAAAGCTCTATTAGAGTGCCACATGGCAGAACCTCATACTCTCCCGCATAAGGTCTTTGCTTTTATATATATATATATATATATATATATATAAATATATATATTGATCGATTAATTGATCGATTGATGTTAGTTTATTTCAACAATTATTTATATTAAACTACATGCCCCGAACAAATTATAATACATTGTATTGTTATATTAAGCTGATTGTTTTCTAATACGTAAAATGACTCTATGCATTGCACGGGTTAAATTCTAGTATATATAAAAGGAGAGACTTCATATGGGAAAGTATGAGATTCTACCAAATGACACATTTCTTAAAACTCTCTCATTTAGCCTTCCACTCATCAAAGTTTGTATTTATGTCAAATTTTTAGTTTATTCACATATTAATTATCGATAAGTGTGCACTAATTTTATATATATATATATATATATATATATATATATATCTAGTTTTTTTTTTTAATTATATAAGAAAACAAAAACCTCATTTGGGAGAACATGTCGTTCTACCATGTGTCACTTTGTTAGAGTAATTTTTTTAGTTAGCTTTCCACCTCACTTTCTTTACATATTTTGGACTATAATAAAATTCTATTAGTAGTAATTTACTATTTTCACGGAGTGTTTAACCTACCACTATCATACTATAATGACATAAATGTGACATCATAAATTTTCTATGATATTTCCATAAGACAATTAAACATTAATATGATATTTAAAAGCAAAAAAATTATGCTAACTCCAATGCATTAAAGTAAAAACAAAAATTATCACCATTTCTTAAAAGTTACCATGGTTTTTTAGTAGAATTTGTAATGTATTTTTGTGTTAGAACTTAGAACTCATTTCCTTCTCCCTTGTGTATGTGTGTGTTTGTTTCTTGAAATCTTGAAAAAAAAAAGTAACATAAATTATGAATAAACAAACAATCAATATATTACACCACATAATAACTAATTTCTAATTTATTCTATAGTCAAAATTCTTCACCCCTTTAATTTTTTATTACATCATTAATTTAATAAAAACCTCTTCATGTTATCCCAAAATTACTTGATATTATTACTTTAAAATATTTTGAATATTTTATATAATATTCTCACATAGGAGCTTTAAACATTATTTGTGCATTGCGTGGTCCACTACCAGTTTTTTTTAATGGAGGTATTCCCATTCTCACTCAATTATATTATATAAGTAAATAAATAAATAAATAAAAGGAGCCCACTTAAAACAATAATAGAGTACAACCGTAAAGCAAATTTCGAAGAACGCAATTTTACAATGGAGATAAGGAGCTTGATCGAGCGTTGTGCTGAACCTATTCGTGAGAAGCATAGGCGAAAACTAAGGTCTAGACTAACCTTTTTCATCAATGAAGTATCTATTTGGTGGGCTGGTGCTAAAGATATTGGTACGAATTAGTTCAAGTGGGATCACCATTGAATTTCATTGTACCGTGCTCACTAATAATGTAATCAGGATTTGAACTCTTTTTTTGTTATTATTTACATCATAATATTATATTACCCTTGTCTTGTCAAAATTCTCTTAATTAAGGTATTAATTATTCAACCATTTTAACTGTATTCTAGATAGAAATGTCACTGTTAAATTCACGTATTTAAAATTTTAAAAATCAAGGTATATAGGGTCCGTTTGAATACAACTTATTTTGCTGAAAACTGAAAACACTGTAACAAAATAATTTTTAAATGTGTGAATAGTGTTATAGAACCCTTTCAATGTCATATGCATAACTGTTTCATTGTATCATTCTTGGGAAGAGAAAACAAAGTTGTAGAAATTCAAAAAAAAAAAAAAAAACCTTTACATTTCTATTTTTCAGTTTGTTCATCAATAGAGCTTAAGATCTTTGGTTTAGCAAACATTTTGAAACTTTAAGTTAATATATATATATATATATATATATATATATGTATAAAAATATTTCCTATATTAGCCAACATGATCTCCATATTGGTGAAATGACTGTAAGGGAGACCTTAGCCTTCTCTGCAAGGTGCCAAGGGGTTGGATTACACTACGGTTAGTAATTTTATGGAATTACTTCTTCAATAACTGTCTCTAATTATTAATCAGCAACCATTTTTGAAATTTGCAGATATGCTTACAGAGTTGTCTAGAACAGAAAAGGAAGCAAACATCAAGCCTGATCCAAACATCGATATCTACATGAAGGTGAAACAGAAGCTATTATCAGTAATTTACTTTATTTGAAGCATTAAATTTAGGTTGAGAAATTTGTAGATTGAGGAAAATAATCCTTGGAGATACTAAAGGTTTGTTTGGGATTCACTTATTTTGCTGAAATTGAAAACTTTTTGCTGAAAGTATTGTAAATAGAGGTAAATGTTAGTTGAAATAGTATAATGAGACTCATGAATAGTACCAAAAAGTGCAGTAGAATCCATAAATAGTACTAAAAATAAACTAAATAGTAAAATAAGTTGGCAAAAAATAAATTAGCCAAACAAACACAAGTGTGCATTTGGCTTCAAATTAAAAAGCCAACTTATTTTTACTACTATTCATAGGCCTCACTACACTTTTTGGTACTATTCATAAGTCACACTGTAGTATTTCAGCTAACTTCTACCTTTATCTACATTACTTTCAGTAAAAAAATTTCAGTTTCAGCAAAATAAGCGGATCCTAAATAGAGCCTAAGTGTCTATTTGGATAGCTTTTTTTTGTCAGCTTATTTTACTATTCAGTTTGATAGGCCACAAACTGAATGACCCCTTGTGATAGAAATTAATTAATTAATTAGCCAAGTTATTAATTAATCAATTTATTATGCAAACGCGTGGTAGCACAAACAAATCACTAACAAACTAAATATGCAGCGGAAAATAAATAATACGGTGATTTGTTTACAAATAGGGAAAACCTAACGGCAAAAACCCCACCGGGTGATTTTCAGGTCACCACTCCCGAAACTCCACTATTATCACGACAAGCGATTACAAGTAAAGAAATCCAAGTACCTTACCAACCTACAATTGAAACCTTACCCTAATACCCAATTGGACTTGTTCTGTAGTGACAGTTCCTCTTTTAGATGCACGACTCCTAGTATGTGACTAACCAATTGCACGGATCCCAGTACGTGACTTCAATCACCAACTAAGAAGGTTCTTGGTTGCAAAGTTCTTCAGTTCATCCACACGATGAAGATCAAGAAGATGCTTGGTCACAAAACCCTACAGTGCATTTACATAGCAACTTCTTCAAGAGAAAGAGATGAACTAGGGCAAGAACTTCATCTCCGGTCACAATTTGCTTGAACAGAATTTGCTCAAAACTTGTGCAACTTGTGAACACTTTGACAGCCCTTAAACTGATCCTTTTATATGTCTAGGGTTAGGAGACAAGAAAGCCTAAAGACACATTCACGGATCCCAAGAAAATCATATTGAAATTCTGAAAAATCTTAAATCTCGACAGATAGCAGGTGTCGAGTAGCTGTCGAGCAGGTGTCGAGCACACCGAATGTAGAACAGCTTCCTTAAGCTCGATAGATGCACCTGTCGAGCCAGCTGTCGAGTTTTAATGATTTTGCACTCTGAACTTGTTTTCTTGAACAGACTTGAAGACTTCAATACTTGATCTTGAAACAAAGTTTCTTGAAGTATTTAAAGACATCCTAAATCTATCCAAATACAAGTAAAGTGTGTTTTGTCAAAGGATAAGCCAATTACATAAAATCATGACATATGTTCTTAACATGTGAAACACATATGTCCTAACAATCTCCCCCTTTGGCAATCCGTGACAAAACCACAACAAACAAATGAACATATGAGAGAAGTCATAAATCACTCAACTCATATTCATTTGTTGAATACAATAAAATCTATCCTAACACAAACTCTTGAAAAACTTTGCAAAAAGAGAGTTTATGGCAAGTAGACTTTGACAACCTATATTTCTGAAACACTTTAAACAAAACTCATCAAGGTATCTTTGTGTGAAACAGAAATAATAAATTGCATACAAGTATAAGAAACATGTCTATAAAGGGAGAAAAGAAACAACACATGAAGGGGTAGATAAAAGAAAAACATACATCAATATAAAGAAAGAGATAAGTACAATGTATGTCTATAAATGGTCACAAGACCTCATGCACAAGAGTAATGTATCTAAAAAGAAAGAAAAGAAAAGATACATACTATCCTCACTACATCCCTCAAAATGTATCAACACTAACCCTAACAAAATGGTTCTATACTAACTCTCCCCCTAAGATGGACTACTCTTATACCAAAACTACTCTCCCTTTTTGTCACGAATGACAAAGGGTAAGAGTGCCAAGTAGATATCTCATCGGTAGAGCTAGCATATCCATCAGCATCATCCAAAGCATCGTCATCATCACCATCATCATCATCCTCATCCTCATCCTCAAAATCAGAAGCCACGAGAGAAGGTGGTGAAGGAGTAGCCTCAGGAGCAAAACCACCCATGGACGCCTGTCGTCATGCAATACAACCGACACGAACGTTCACCTGATACAACTCTATAGAGAGTGTATCGAGGTAAGCATCCATGCGTTGCAGCTGTGGCTATCCTAGGGACCCGAAGCACATTCGCAACCAACTGCGGTGTGATAGGAATGCGCGTACCCCGAACGCGAGTGAAGAAAAGAGGTATTGACTGATCAATCTTGTGCATGTTGGAGTAGAACTCCTGGATAAGCACGAGAGGACAGGTGACTGTGACGTCACACAGTGACTCCCATCCTCTACTGTGAATGATAGAGGGAAGGTTGGTGTCTGCAAAATCTGTCAAAATGACTTGGCATTTCGAATGAATGCCTCATCTAGAAAAGTTCTCCGAAAATGCCTTAAAGGCATCATCATCACAGAATCGAATATGAGATAGAGTAGGATCAGACAAAGAAGAAGCACCAGAATGAAGAGGATTCCGAGCTGGAGTGGATTTACGCTTAGGTGCCATAGACATGATTAATGTAAACTAACAGAGAGGGAGAGAAAGAATGACAATCAGAAAAGTCCCAAATAGTTTAAATATAACAAGTATATTGAAAAGAAGTACGTATGCATGGGAAATGTATAAACATGTGACATGCAAAAGAAATTGCATCATGAGCTCAGCCCAATCCAAACCTATCAGTACACAAACATATAGCACACATCTAAATGCATGGCAATACCATTATAATGCTAATGTGATGCAATGTATGAGGTTTTAAACACATTTAAGTAAAAACCCAACCCAAAATTTCAATGAAAGCTCATCAATTTTGAAAAACCCCAAAATTTTTCAAAAACCCCAAATCCTAGGTTTCAAAACATGAAATGCATGAATGAAAAAGGATTAGAAGCTTACCAAGTGAAGGAAAACTTGAAAAAGCTTGAAGAATCCTTGAGAACCAAGATTGGAGTGAGATTTGAGTGTTTTGGGAGAGAAAACAGAGAAGTATCGAAAGAGAGATCGATGGAAATGAGAACAAGATCGCGTAGAGGCCTTATATAGAGAAGCTAGTAAATCTCGACAGATGCAGGTATCGAGAGGTATCAAGTGATTTGTCGAGAAGGTGTCGAGAAGGTATTGAGGATCAATTCAACAGAATCAAGAACATAAGCTCGATCGATCCACTAGGTGTCGAGAAGCTATCGAGCATACAGACCCAATCTCGATCGATCCACCAGGTATCGAGGTGCAGGCGAGATTACGATAAGAAAAAGCTTAGGAAGCTCGATAGATAGGTAGCTATCGAGGTGGTATCGAGGAGGTGTCGAGCCAGCTTTTAAAAGCAATTTTTCGAGATGTGAAAAACACAGACATGAATGCAATCCAACATGCAGCTCAACCAACGATCCAATCAACATTTTAAGCTTTCAAAATCATCTCTCAAACAAAATTTAAGCACATGGATCTTCAAATACACACAAACACACTAAACAAGTCTAACCAATTTTATATTTCAAAAACAAGTCAAGACAGTTTAGTGAGCATACATTAATACATGTAAAACCTCGTGATGGCCAAATTACATTGTAACTGCACATGTATCAAGAATAGTAAAGAATATTGCGTGTTGTGTGTGAAAAATATTGCAAGATTGCATAAGTGTATGCATGTTATGACGATTTGAGATATAAGAAAATCACTTTAACTCACACACAATCATAACTGCTTGATGGGGACTATCACCTTTGAGGTACATCCTATGTAGAATACATGCTTGCAATAATTTTTAAAGCATTTTTTATCTTTTTGTTTTTTATTTTTCTTTGCATATTTTTCTTTTAAACATATCATGCATGGGCTTATTAGGGAGAGAAAAGAAATACCCAATAATATTTGACATTCCAATTTTGCTATGCCTAAGCACACAAATGTCATTGACACTGCACTTTTGCTATACTGAAGCATACAGGTGTCATATTATGATTGGCGGGCAACAGTAATGAGATGGTTATTTATACCTTTCTCTCAAGATTTTTTAGTACTTCCCATCAAAAAGAGTGATATGAGTGTTAAGTTTAAGAGACAACTTAATCGTACTTATCACAAACACGAGCCACAAAACTCACTTGCTTAGTTATGCATAGAGATGCTTATCTAAGTTACAAATGATACAAAGTTTAGAAGACTTTGTTTCAATGGCCATCCAAGGTGCACAAGTACCAATGTACACAAATACACAATGTTTTTGTATTTTCTGATTTTTCAATTTTTTTTTTAAATTTTTATAAAAAAAACAAACCAAGCAAAAACTGAAAAATAACCAAACAAAAACATGTTAAACAACCAAAGCATAAAAACTAGATTGACTCAAAACATGAAATAAAGGCACCTAAGAAATGCACACACAAAAACAAGAAGAGAGAGAGAAAAGTGACAGAATCACTTGGAGCCATTTTCCTTCCACACCTTGGAAGAACCTTTCCGTCTAGCAAACCCTTGAACTGACGGTAAAGAGGAAGAATTAAAACCGTTCAAGTTCGAAAGGAACATGAGGGCTTTGAGAAGATCTCCAAGGGGAGCAAGAGAGGATTGAAGCTGATTCTGGTTGCCAAATGCTATCATGTCGTTGCTCTGTTAAGTGGCAAGCCACTTGTAGCAATTTGGTTGAGTATGACCAACAGCTCCACAATGATGACAGAGATGCTACTTCTTTTATTTAGGCTTTTGAGATTTAGTCTTCTTAGCCTTAGGGTTTTTAACATCTTTCTTCTCAAGCTTAGGGGGTGCTCCTAAGATAGATTTACCCTTGTCTATGTTCTCACTAGCTAATTCAGTTTTAATCTCATTGTTCTCATTTTTAACATTATTAGCAGGAGGAACAAAAATAGTAGTACTAGAAGAAGTAGTATTAGAGGAAGAAAGTCCATACCCTAAACCTGTTCGATCTGAAGCAGATGCTTAGCATCTCATCCAGCTTTGTGCTTAAAGTCCTTACCAGTTGAGCTCTGACTTGACATAGCTCTGCTTCAAGCTTCTTGGTCTTCTCAGCCAAGAAATTGTTCTCAAACCTCAACGTCCCAATAGTTTGATTAGCCTCATCAACCTTAGTGGAAAGCTCCTCACGGTCAAGTTCCACATCACTGAGCTTCTTAGTGGTTAGCCTATATAGTTTCTCATGCTTTTTAGAAAGCTTGTACAGTTTCTCATAGGCTGTATAGATGTCATCTTGATCATCCATCTTCTCAAATTTGGATTCCACCAATTCCTCTTCTTCAACCACATCTTCAACAATCCCATCAGTAGGATTGACCATGGCCGTGAAGGCATTTAAGATTCTGTCATCCTCATTGTCAGAATCATTCTCAGGCTCAGTGTCGCTCAAGGTAACAGCAAGTACCTTGCTCTTCCCAATGCTCTTGAGGTATGTAGGACACTCATGCTTCATGTGACCAAAGCCTTGACACCCAAAACACTTAGGTCCTAAGGGAATAGTGTACTGACCACCTTCCTTAGCATCCTTTTTCCCTTTATCTTGGCCTTTAAACTGAGAAGAACTGGATTGCCTGCGGTCCTTGTCGAAACCCTTTCCATTGCCGTTCTTCATAAACTTTTTGAACTGCCTGGTGATGTAGGACTTCATCTTGGAATCTTCATCATCAGAAGATTCATCTTTTTCACTGCTCTTGGCCTTCAGTGCCATACTCTTGCTTTTACCCGACTTGCCTATTCTTGTCAACCTTAACTTGTAGGTTTGCAAGTTTCCAACCAGCTCAGTCAAAGGAATCTTGTCAATATCCTTTTATTCCTCTATTGCCGTAATCTTGGCATGAAATCTCTCAGGCAGAGATCTGAGCACTTTTCTCACAATCTTGAGTTCAGGTATGATTTCCCCAAGATTGAAGACTGAGTTCACTATGTCTTTTAGCTTGGCATAGAACTTATCGAAAGACTCATCCTCCTTCATCTTTATCTCTTCAAAGCTTGTAGTGAACCTCTGAAGCTTTGAGTCTTTGACAGCCTTAGTATCCTCATAGGTTGTCTGGAGAATGGTCCAAGCCTCCTTAGCAGTTTCAATTGAGGATATCTTCTTGAACTCCTCATTGGTGACAGCACTGAACAATGCATTCAATGCTCTGCTGTTGAAGTTTTCCGCCTTAATCTTGGCATCATCCTAGTCGGCTAGCGCTTTTGTAGGCTTAGTCCAGCCTATCTCCACAGCTTGCTACACTTTCTCATTTAAAGACTGCAAGAAAGCTCTCATGCGTACTTTCCAGTATGCATAGTTAGTGCCATCAAATAAATGAGGTATGATTAATGACTGTCCTCTATCCATGACAAATAGGGGTCAATGAATCAACACAGCAAAGATTAAACCCTAATCAGAGTGTGCCTTCTCTGATACCACTTGATAGCCCACAAACTGAATGGCCCTTTGTGATAGAAATTAATTAATTAATTAGACAAGTTATTAATTAATCATTTTATCATGCAAATGCGTGGTAGCACAAACAAATCACAAAAAAACTAAATATGCAATGAAAAATAAATAACATGGTGATTTGTTTACGAATGGGGAAAACCTAACGGCCCCACTGGGTGATTTTCAGGTCACCACTCTTGAAACTCCATTATTATCACAACAAGCGATTACAAGTAAAGGAATCCAAATACCTTACCAACCTACAGTTGAAGCCTTACCCCAATACCCAATTAGACTTGTTCTGTAGTGACAGTTCCCCTTTCAGATGCACGACTCCCAGTACGTGACTAACCAATTGTGCGGATCCCAGTACGCGACTTCAATCACCAACTAAGAAGGTTGTTGGTTGCAAAGTTCTTCAGTTCATCCACATGATGAAGATCAAGAAGATGCTTGGTCACAAAACCCTTCGGTGCACATACACAGCAATTTCTTCAAGAGAAAGAGATGAACTAGGGCAAGAACTTCGTCTCCGGTCACAATTTGTTTGAACAAAGTTTGCTCAAAGCTTGTGCAACTTGTGAACACTTTGATGGCCCTTAAACTGATCCTTTTATATGTCTAGGGTTAGGAGACAAGAAAGCCTAAAGACACATTCACAGATCCCAAGAAAATCATATTGAAATTCTGAAAATATTAATCTCGACAAATAGTAGGTGTCGAGCAGCTGTCGAGTAGGCGTTGAGCACACCGAATGTAGAATAGCTTCCTTAAGCTCGATAGATGCAGCTGTCAAGCCAACTGTCGAGCTTTAATGATTTTGCACTCTGAACTTGTTTTCTTGAATAGACTTGAAGACTTCAATACTCGATCTTGAAATAAGGTTTCTTGAAGTATTTAAAGACATCCTGAATCTACCCAAATACAAATAAAGTGCGTTTTGTCAAAGGATAAGCCAATTACATAAAATTATAACATATGTTCTTAACATGTGAAACACATATGTCCTAACACAGCTTATTTTTGCTACTATTCATAGGTCCCATTGCACTTTTTGGTACTTTCATGGGTCCCATTATACTATTTCAGCTAACTTTTACTTTTATTTACAGTACTTTCAGCAAAAAATTTTCAGTTTCAGTAAAATAAGTGGATCCCAAACAAACATTTAAGTCCACAAATTTATGATAGTAACTAGTAATGATGATAGAAATTGTAATCTTTAGTGTATCCTACTATTAAGTGTATTTTAATTTTAGACTGATTACAATGATTTCATTTTAACATATATAATTTACTTTTGCATCAACTGGCAATCTTTTACTTCTCTTTATTGGCTTCTGATATATCAGGCAGAGGCCACTGAAGGCCAGAGGCAAGTGTGGTGATCTCGAAAGCACTGATGTGGCTCCAAGGTCACCGTACCGGAGTTCGACGCGGCGTCCAGCGTTTGATTCACCGACTCTCCCCCCCCCCCTCTTTTTTTATTGATTCGTGCCGACTTGGCCAGATTTGCGTCGATTCGGGCCAAAATGGGCCGATTCAGGTCGATTTCGACGGAAACGGGAACCAATACCACCAAAACGGCCACCGAAACATGCCAATATAGCTGATTCTGGCCGAAATAGTCGCCGAAACAGGCCAAAATGGGCAGCAGCTGCCATTCTTCTGCTTCATTTGGCCTTGTGAGAGGAAAAAAAAGAAAGAGAAGGAAGAAGAAGATGAGAAGACACAAAAAAAAAAAAAAAAAAAAAAAAAAAAAAAAAAAGGATGGAAGAAGAATAAAGGTATGTAACAAAAGAATATAAATTAAGTAGGTGGGAAAGTCAATTATTTAATATGGGTGGGCTTGGGAATTGGAAAATGAGTAAAGGAACCTTCTTGAAATGTGGTTTTTTGTTTACAATTATCATTTATCAAAAGTATTGATTTTATTAAAAACAAATCATAAATAATTGTTTTTTAATAATAAATTCTACCATTTATTTGAATTTTTTTATATAAAATATTAAATTCACTATATAAAAATATTTTTAATAATTTTTTAATCGCCGAGTCCCACCGTACCTGCACCCACTTTTTTCAAAAATTGCTGAGTTCTACACCCGCACCCACACCCGCACCCAAGTCCTAAAACGCACCCGTGCTTCATAGGTGGTGATTGATTATATACCAAAGGTAATATTTCCAAGGATTTTTGAACCTATAAAATGATTTCGGGTCCATCATATAGTACTCTTTGGTTTATAAGTTTCTTCACTCTTAAATTTACAGGTTTTAGGATTGGAAGCGTGTGCAGATACTATGGTTGGGGATGATAAGCTGAGGGGTATCTCTGGTGGACAAAAGAAGCGTGTCACGACAGGTTAACCAACAAAACAGCAAATAAGATTTTCATTTTTTTTTTCTTTGCTGTTTAAGTGAATAGGTTGTATAATAATCTATGCAAATTGAAATCAGGGGAGATGCTGGTTGGACCAGCAAAGGTGTTGTTCATGGATGAAATATCAACTGGATTGGACAGTTCTACAACTTTTCAAATTGTGAATACACTGAAGCAATACATTCACATACTTGATGGAACAGCTGTCATCTCACTGCTCCAGCCAGCACCAAAAACATATGATCTTTTTGATGACATTATTCTCCTCTCTAATGGCCAAATTGTGTACCAGGGACCCAGTGACCTAGTTCTTGAGTTTTTTGAATCCATGGGCTTTAAATGTCTGGAGAGGAAAGGTGTGGCTGATTTCCTGCAAGAGGCAAGTGTAAATCTAGCATTAGTTAGTCTCCTCCACATAATAAAACCTCATTGACCACCTAAAAGATGAGAATTCAATGTGGAGTCTCATGTTATTTGTTTATGACTGATTGGTAACAGGTGATATCAAGGAAAGATCAAGAGCAGTATTGGGCACTCAAAGATGAGCCCTATAGTTTTGTCACAGCTCAGGACTTCACCAAGGCATTCCAATTGTTCCATGTGGGAAGGAGACTAGGAGATGAAAATGCAGCACCATATAACAAAAGAAAAAGCCACAAAGCTGCTCTAACAACCAAGAAGTATGGTGTTAGCAAAAAGGAGCTGTTAAAAGCTTGCTTCTCAAGAGAATACTTGCTAATGAAGAGGAATTCGTTCGTCTACCTTTTCAAGCTGATGCAAGTGGGTTTACACATTTTTTAAAGTTTTTTTTTAATATATATATATTTATTTACTGTATAAGAAAGTTTATTCAACCAAACCAGAAATAAAATAGATTTTTCATATCAGTAACACAAGCAGCTGAAAAACCTTCCAACAAAACCCAACTATCAAATAAAAACGCACAAAATCTGACTATAAAAATAGAAAAAGGATCTCTGCAAAGACAACATATAGCATTGGTCTGAACAGTTCTTTTTAATCCTTAACATCAAGTTCCACAATGCTTAGCAGCCGGCAGAATTTTCTCTTCATTTTCTAATTTTCCCATGGACATTCTAGCATTTCAATCAAGCTATGTCTTATATATAGTAATAGTAGTTGCCAAGCAAGCTCGCAAACTATTGGAATTTCAGCCCTTTGCCTATTGATGATGCTGTAAATATCACCAGTGAGTTACACGATCCTTGCATGCTTGTAACGATATCTGCAAAGAAAAGAGAGAAGACCTAACAGAGAGCAACGATGTGGTGCCGGCTGAATACCCTCCGAAGGTTAAGTTAGAACTATTCTCACAACTCTAAAGTACTAGAGAGGGGTAAATTATGCGTACCTTGATTTATGAGGGTATTAGGGCTTTTATAGTAGTAGAAGGTTGGCCTCTCTTCCATGGCGTAGAAGTCTTTTCCTTATAGGAATCCTCTTGAATAGTCCTAAACGTGATGGACAAGACATTTCCTTGTAGAGAAGATCTTTATTTACGCGCGTATCTTCCGGAATCCTCTTCACGCTAAGATTCCATCTACCTAGGGATTCTATAATGATTAAATGTGTGTCGCAAGTATTTTCCATCTGGGGTTTCTGCTGTATCTATTCATAACGGGCCTTTGCATATGTTGGGCTTGCCTTTTATTGGCCCACAGACATGGATCCGTCAGGCCCATTTAAAGGAGGTCCATTAGGCTATATTTTTACCCTTATCAGTTGCCCCTTTCACCCCATGGGTCCGTCATCCTTGAGTGGATGGACGCAAGGGGTTACGGTTCAAGACTTTGGGGGTGACGGTTCAAAGCCCAGTGGGTCAGCGGTTTTAATACGGACACCGTGAACTATGCCAACTCCTGATAGGTTGTCCGGAAGCCATTATGACGTATGACACGTGTCACTCTTTGATTGGATTTTACCTTGGTCTTCCATGCACTCCCTCTATAAATATCAAGGCCTTTCTTTCTCATTTCTCTATTTTTAGTTGAAACACATTGTCAGAGCACAACCGTCATCCTTGTTAGAGACCGCTCCGTCTAGTCGCTATACTCATCATCAACACTCTTCCTCCGTTCATTCTTAAAAATTGGTAAGTGCTCTCTTTTCAAAAGTCCCATTTACCAACATATATACTTTCACTTTATTTTCCTAGACTATATACACCCGTCAACACTTCTAGATCCGTCAGAGTCTTAGGTTTTGTCGTCACGTGTAGGCAATGTCTAGTACGTCGAGTAACCAGTCATTTGTTCGTGACGGGGTGGATTACGAGAAAGTATACCCGTCCGGTCATAAAGACCAAGAGAGTCCAGGCGAAGAGAGGAGTCTGTTTGCCTCTTCCTTGTCCTTAACAAATGAGGATTTGTTGATGGTTGAATAAGAAGAGGTTTCTGATGACGACGAGGAACAAACATTAAAATCCATTGGAGGTGCTGATGGACTTAGGGAGTTCATTATGCTACCGGAGTGGACAGTGAACAATTTTGTGTCCACCATCAAGGAGAATCACTTCAAAACTCTTAAGGATAATTTCCAGATTCCTGATAACATCTCTATCCGTCTACCCTATAAGTTAGAGAAATGCTACTATGAAGGGGTAGAAGGTGTCGGAGTGTATGAACAAATGCTGAAGGTTGGACTTAGGTTTCCACTAAGCTCCCTTCACTGTGAGCTCCTCAAATATTTGGGCCTATCCATCAACCAAGTGTCTCCAAACGCCTGGAGGGTCTTCATAGCAATGGAGGTCCTATATGGTGCTATGACTGACGGTGCCAGAAGGCTGACAGTGAGAGAATTCCTTCACTGCTACCATCCGGATGAGATAGACAAGTCAAGGGGAATATATAGTTTTGTTCCCAAGAGTCCGTTGTTAAATGTTATATTTGAAACACCAAACTCAAATAGGGATTGGAAGAGCCGTTATTTCATCCTGGAAGGTGACGAGTGGATGTGTCATCCAGGAGAAATGGAACACATGCCCGTCGACACGACTTGGGGCATATTACATCCATCCCGTATGCACCCGTCCTAGTGTGTGAACTTTTTACAATCGTTCAGTTTATTATAACTTTCCTAACAATTTTAACCGTTCATTTTCTTTGCCGTTAGACGGCGCCCACAAGTTGAACTTGAGGAGTTCAGCTTCCTTGAGAAGATTTTTTCTAAGACCCAGCCAGAGGAGAGGACTTGGGCAAAATTAGTTACACTCAATACCATTCATTGGTATTGCAATGGACCTGAGCCAACTCCAGCAACCGTCAGATACGAAGAAAAAATTCGCAGAAGTAAGTTCGTCGTCCTTATTTCATTTGAACGGTCTTCAATTTTATCTTAGTAGTTAACTTCACCCGTTCATCTTTTCAGAAATGGACGACGCTAAGAGGAGAGCACTAATTAGGTCGCAGGCTACAAAGAAAAAGGAGACCGGTGACGTGGCTCCCAAGGTGACGGGCTCAGGCAACCCATCCACAAAGAGGAAGTAACCACCTAAGGGGGACCATCCTGCTAAGATGCCCAAAGTCCCTTTGGAGCCCGTTGTGGGGCTAATGGCTGAGGTTGCGAAGACGGTCACCCCACTAAAGCATGGGGCTGGTAAGGGCACGATGAAGGCCCCGTCCACTAGCCAAGAGAAGCTACCTGCCCTCCTCCGTGAAGACTCCAAATATGCCTTGGAGGAGTTTTTGTCCATCATAACGTTGGTGGACTATAAGGACTTAGGCAATCATTCCACAGAGGAAATGGGGGAGACGGGTCTCTTTGCAATTGCTCAGGTAATTTTGTCTGTCGTCTTTCCATTCGTCCATTCTAATTATCTTCCTATCTAACCCTTCTTTCTCTTTTATTTTTAGTCCATGATTATGATGAAGGGGCTGATGGAATGGTGTCTTAACTATGAGACGGCCCTGGAGCGTGTGCAGGCGAAGGCGAAGCAGACGAAGGATGAACTAGGTCAACTCAACAAATGGAAATCCACAATGGAGCAAAATTTTAACCTCTCAGAGAAGGTGGGGAAGGAGCTTGAACAGAGGACGGAGGAGGCGAGGAAGGCCATAGAGAAAAAAGAAAAGGAGATTCAAGACCTGAAGGATAAGCTCCATCAGGCCAAGGAGGCGGCGATATGTGAGTACCGTGACTTCGAAGCCCTGCTGTCAGAGTTGGGAGACTCTTTTCTTCAAGGTTTTGATAACGCCCTCCGTCAGGTTAAGAAGGCCTACCTTGACCTGGATGTGTCAAATGTTAAGGTTGAGGATCAGCTCAAGCCTCCGTCATGCCTGTCACCTCAGAGGATACTGAAGATCTTTTTGCTGAGGATGCAGCTGAAGGCGACGGAGAGTCGGCCCAAGCATAGGATGTTCAAGATCAAACTAATCTTGTAGATGACAACACCCGTCATGAAGAGGATGCAGACCCCTAAGAATAGTTTTATTATTATTATTATTATTATTATTATTATTTGAGAACAATCTGTAATTTGTATATTTGAACAATTGCCCTTTGAGGGTTTTACATTACTTTGTCCGTCAATGGTATTTACTTTGCTTGTTTTATGGTTGCTATGAATGTAGTAGTTCATTTCTTATTTGATCCGTCCACAATGGGAGACCTTTAATATTTCATTCCTAACTATGTCCATCCACATTTTGTTATGGAATATAAGTTTTATCCATCTTAATGTCTTTAGGGCGTCCACGAATTGGACCGTCGTTTTGATCTTTCTAGGTGGTCCGTCTACTTTGGATAAAATTTATATCCTTTATGCAGTGTCCTCTATATGGACTAGGTAGTATTTTCATCCTGTATGAAATTTCTATTTTGTAGGTTTAGGTGTATACCCGTTCACGTTTTGGAATTTTCATCCATTATGAAATGACCCGTCCAGTTTAATTCATATTCATCCATTTTTTGGACTTTAGTTTATGTTCGTCCACTTTTTGGACTATAAATTTCATCCTTTTTGGGATGATCCATCCAGCTTGTGGACTTTAAGTTTTATTTGTCCACTTTTTGGACTTTAGAATTTTCATCCTTCTTGGGATGACCCGTCCAGTTTAATTCATATCCGTCCACTTTTTGGACTTTAGTTTATAACCGTCCACTTTTTGGACTATAAATTTCACCCTTCTTGGGATGATTCATCTAGCTTGTGGACTTTAAGTTTTATCCGTCCACTTTTTGGACTTAGAATTTTCATCCTTCTTGGGATGATCCATCTAGTTTATGGACTTCATATCCATCCACTTTTTGGACTTTAGTTTATGTCCGTCCACTTTTTGGACTATAAATTTCATCCTTCTTGGGATGATCTGTCTAGCTTGTGGACTTTAATTGTATCCGTCCATTGTTGTGGACTTAGGTTGAAAAGGCATTTCTATCTAAATATTCTTCTTAAAAAATCATGTGTTTGTAGAAAAGTAACTACCCCCTTGGGCTTAAAAAGATACTTGAAGTATTGTAGCAAAAAGTTGTTAAAGTAAAACTAATAATTGTAGTAAAAACTAAAAAGAAAAACTGGAAATAGTGTCGTTGCTCTTCATGCTGTCTTTACTGATAGTATTTCCATAGGTGCTCCGTGTTCCATGGGTACTGAATCTTTTTTCCGTCCAACGTCTCGTGGTAGGTGCCCTTCCTCTGCTATGATGCGATCCTATAGGGTCCTTCCCAGTTGGGGGCGAGCTTTCCTTGCGAAGGGTCTCTAGTAGCGCCCATTACATTTCGTAGTACAAGATCTCCAACCTGAAAGTCTCTACGCTTGACATTGGAGTTGTAGTGTTTCGCCATGAGATTCTAATACCGCACCATCCTTTGCTCCACTATCATTCACACTTCGTCCACTAGGTCGAGCTGAAGTTGCATGGCTTCTTCGTTCTTATTTTCATCGTAGTTCTGCACCCAAAAGCTTGTGAGCCCTACTTCTACTGGGATGACAGCTTCACTTCTGTATGCTAGTCGAAATGGCATTTCTCTAGTGGGTGTTCTCATTGTAGTTCTGTATGCCCACAGAACGCTTGGTAGCTCGTCCGGCCAGATACCCTTTGCCCCCTTGAGCCGGGTCTTGATAATCTTGAGCAAGGACCAGTTCGTGACTTCAACTTGTCCATTGGCCTGTGGGTGTGTGGGCGACGAGTAGTGATTCTTGATTCCTAGCTCCAAACAAAAGTCCCTAAATGCGCTGTTGTCGAATTATTTTCTGTTGTCCGAGACAAGCACTCTAGGTATCCCGTACCTGCAGATGATATTCCTCCAAACAAAACTTCTAATGTTCTTCTTCGTGATAGTGGCTAGGGCTTCTGCTTCCACCCACTTAGTGAAGTAGTCGATACCAACTATCAAAAACTTTAGTTTCCTAACTGCTGTTGGGAAGGATCCCATGATATCTAGTCCCCATTGAGCGAAGGGCCAAGGGGCCGTCATGGGAGTCAGTTCTTCTGATGGTTGCCTGATGAGATTGCTGAACCTTTAACACTTGTCACAAGCCTTGACATAAGCATGTGTGTCTTTCAGCATTGTAGGCCAATAGTATCCTGCTCGGATCAACTTGTGCACTAATGATCGTGCCCTCAAGTGGTTTCCGTAGATACCCTCATGGACTTCTCTCATTACGTAATCTGCTTCTTCGTGGCATAGACACCTTAGGTACGGTCAGGAGAACCATTTTTTGTATAAAACATCTTTTATCAGCACAAATCATGATGCTTGGACCTTTAACTTTCTAGCAGCGTCATTCTCGTCTGGTAAAACGCCGGTCTTCAGGTATGATATCAATGGCGTAGTCCAATTGCTTTCAGAATTTACTTTCTACATATTTTTTTTCATCATCGATGAGTGAGGAGACTTGGATAAATGACAATACTTGTTCGGGGACAAGCATAAATTCTGCTGAGGCTGCTTTTGCTAGTCGGTTGGCGCGTTCGTTTTCACCCCTTGGTATTTGAATGAATCTGACTTCGAGGCTGTCGATTCGATTCTTCACTTCTTCTAGATACCTCTTCATCCTTTCAT